>NC_092701.1:19001542-19190196 GCF_964275005.1 Diadema setosum | reverse complement strand
CAACACAGATATGTAATTATAATTCATAATAATACTTATGATCTAGGTTTTTGATGGTATCCCTTTAGTGAGGTACACTGTATGTTTATAGTCATTTGAGGACAGTCTAAGATCATGTTGGGAAATAGACGTGAATTCATTTGAATTGTATCCAATCCTTGCATGTATGACTGATTAATGATTTAAATGTTCCAGTTTAATTCTCCACGGTTCTCTTGACATTGTTGCAAGGGGGAAAATGATGATTCAAATGAGCTGACTTTGTGAATGGGGGGGGGGGGCTGAGTTAAAGCTCTCTTCATTGTTGTTGTTGCTGTTGTATTATTAATTCACACAGGAGGAAGCATAATAAACCAATGCTAAGCCACTCACACATCGCTGTGATTCACTGGTGTTTGTAACTTCTCAGTAACACATCGTAGGATTTCATTATTGAGCATCTTTGAAGAGATTTTGGGGTTTATTCTTCTTGTTGTTGCTGTTGCTGTTCCAACCAGCATGTTCCACGTTTTGGATGGAGAGCGTCGTGTGCCATCTCGCACGGCTAGCCCTCCTCTTGCTGTGCTCCCCGTGTCTGTGTTCGCTCCCCGCAATGTGCTACCTTAGCCCGTTAATTGGTCCCCGTGCTGTAACACAAGTATCTGGGGAGGGCTTGAATTTCACGCACACAAGCTGCAGCCGCGAACGTCGCCCCTCTTGCGTCGTTTATCGACATTATGCCGCGTCGCCGTGGCGATGGGAGCCGGCGCGGAGATGCCCTCATCCCCGATGAGCTGGCGGGATAAAAAATTCAAGTGGAATATGTTTGAAGAAATGATGTGCGTTCTTGTGGACGCGCTCTCTCCTCCGCGAGCCAGAAGTTGATGTCATTTCCCCCCCCCCATCTTTTTCTCTTTCTTTCTTTTTCTCGGAGTCGATACGTTGTGCTGTCCGAACGGTTCATTCTGGTGATTAGCTGTATATCGTTGACGTATTGACAACTCGCGGAGGTCAGGTTTCAATGGCAATGGTTACAGATGGGTCGGAGGGAATTCTTGCAGATATTCATCGCCATGAGCCGTCGTTTGAGACGCGGAATATCAATATCGCAAAAGCTGGAAACGTGATACACCTGTCCATGAAGAAAAAAAAAAATGAGGAAGAGAGAGAGAGAAAACCCCTGTAGCCAGATTACAAGCGGCACAATATGTGATGTCTGTACCGTGGATTAATGCAGTGATATCATTAGGGGTATGGGATTGTGCCCCGATTATCAATTATTGAGTAAGTTTCTGGAATCGGGCAGATCTGTCCACATAATACCACAGGCCGTGATGAATAATGGAAAATTATTCCAGCTAAACGGCACTCGAGAAACTGATCTTTTTTTTTCTTTTTTCTTTTTTTCTTTTTTTTGCTTGATGCTGCTCCTGTGTACAGACAGTGCAAACTTCACTGTCAAAAATGTCTGCGTGAAATGATCAAATAGATTTGCGCCAAAATTTTGTGGGTTGATTGAAGGTGACATAATGGTTCCTTAATTCTTGTAATACATTTTACTCTCCTCTCTTCTGCATTGTATTATTAGCTGCAAATATGACTAACCTTCCTCAGGTTTGTCATCCAACATTGTGTACATGATTACTTGTATCTTTTACCTCCAGTACAGTATAAAAGTGTGACCTCACATATTGATTTAAGCGAGTAGTCACAGAAATTAAAGTTTATAAAACCTGGATTTGACACACACTCAAAAAGAAAGAAACAAGGAGTGCATATCATTGATTGAATTGGCAACATTGAACAAGATGTGAAAGTGAGGCAATGCAAGGTGGTGAAATGGTGGGGAAGGGGGTTCATCGTCATCATAAAATGGTGAAATAAAGTATTTTGTTTTAGTAAGTTGTTTTTTTTTCTGCCAGGCCTCTGTGAAGAGTACTAGAGACATTGATTGTTTGTTTTTCTTTTTTTTTCAATTTGAAAATGCAAGTTCATTCATATATTTGTATTATGATTCAAATTTTCTGACTCAGAAATGTCCAACAGCTATTAGTAAGGTATTATGGTAAGGGACACAAAAAAGTGTCAGGCACTGATGAAGAATGGTATTTGTTGCACAAAATCCTCTCAGTCATAAAATGGAAATTTCAGAGACATTCAGAACATATGAAGAATGCATGAAATGTGCAAGTCACAAGCTCATCAAAAGCAAATCTAGAACCCTGTATACACACACACACACACACTCACACACCACACACATACACATACTGTCCATTTATAGAGACATTTTAGTGTAATATGTGCTTTATAAATACTGTGAATTATTATTATTTTCACTATTTTACATATGCATACACGCTTGTATATGATTGTGTACATGTACACACATATTTGTTGCGTGACTGTCTACTTCACTGGGATGACAAGCCCTTGTATTCTATATTTTGGTGAAAAATCACTTTTTTGAAATAATTGTAAGATAACTAGTCAAGTGATGTTCTGTCCAAATCATAGCTCTCTTTCCCCAAAAATGAAGCCAGCCCAGCTTGTCAAGGGAAAGGCAACCTCATTTGTCATAGTGCTTTTATAGCTGCCACGTATTTTTAACTCTCCTGAACATTTGCCATTTTTGAGATACGACTTCTACGAGGTTTTGTCGCCCCAACAACAATTATGTGTCGATGCCCCATTCATTCTGTGGACTCCCCTTGATACTCTTACGGAACTTTCTCTCTCTGTATATCTCACTGCCCTCAATGCGCAGGCTCTATACCACTAACCCTGTGGAGGGTCAGGAGCCAAGG
Source organism: Diadema setosum (assembly GCF_964275005.1). NCBI lineage: Eukaryota > Metazoa > Echinodermata > Echinoidea > Diadematoida > Diadematidae > Diadema > Diadema setosum. The sequence continues at coordinate 19,187,410 of NC_092701.1, read as the reverse complement.
GGCATAGTTAACCTCATTGGCCAGCAGTTTCTATGATTGGAACCAGATAAGCGTGCTTGATGATATGTTGCCATTTAGAAGGCAGACCAACAAAAGCCTGGATCCATGACGAATGAACTTAAAGAAGAGAAAGAGAGGGGGGGGGGGGAATAATCTCAAAGTGACTTTACCAGACAGGAAAAAAAAAACACCAAAACATTAGAGAGAGCTGGGGAGAGTACAAATAGAATACTGTTACGTTTTTTATGAAGTCATACAAGTTACCAAACGGTCTGTAGCAATTCTGTCTTTTGAAATGACTTTGAGGATGAAGACCATTTTTTTTTGGGGGGGGGGGGGGTGGGAATTTCTATGATGGGGTCACCGTTCATTGGAAATTGGGTTCCACAAGGACGGGATCGTTTAACAAAATTTCATGATTGACATGAAGTTGTGTATCCTTCCTCACCCCCTCCTCTCCCCCATTCCCCTCGCTGCATATTTCTTCTCTCTCACCCCCCCCCCCCGCCACCTTTTTTAACATACCAGCTAAAATGACTGTAACATTGAGAGATGCCATAAAAGGGTGCTCACTAGCTCTTGATAGGCAAATTCTACTTTCTTGGTCAGACTTCAGAAATTGTCAAACTTGTGCCATTCCAAGCTAAAGGAATTTGTTCAAGTGCATAAAAAAACACACACTTAACCACTCCAGCACAGCTGCGAGACATAATGAATATGGCAAAACCGGTCACTCAGTGGATCTTGATTGCTTGAAACATTTAGGGTTTATTTTTGACCCTCTCAATCATCTGTAAGAGGGCATAAAGACAATTCTGTAAGAGAACATCACATGAATTTGAATGTGTGGGACAATGTGATGTGGAGTGAGGTACATTTTGTGTTTACCTGTGCACCCATTTGTTGGTCCTACCCATGCCTTTTGGTGAGGGGTGGTAATGTTGAAATAGAGTAGTCATCAATGTGTGAGCATATGTTTCAGTGGTTTGTTGTGAAGTGTGTATGTGTTGTTGGTTTTTATTTTTACGTGTGTTGGTGTGTTTTTTATGTATGTGCATAGATGTGATGTACTTGACTTTCTCATCAAATGTTCGTCTCTTCAACCACCCTTTCTCTCTCAATCTCATCTTCTTTTCCTCCTTCTGTCTGTGTGTGTGTATGTCTGTGTGTATGAGGGGGGGGGGGGGTGAAGGGCTTGCAGAAACGTGACCAGCTGCTTGCAGTCCTGTCTCATTAGCCTCTTCCTTCATCTGCGAGTTATTGGAGCATGGTTGCCCAAATCCCAGCGCTCTCCTCTTCGCTCCACAGTCGCTGGAGTCGCCCGTTCTCTCCGGGCGTCGACGGTTCCCGTACACCCACCGACCGCTTTATCCCACTTCTAACTACCATCCCCCCTCCCCATCCCCTCTTGCCCTCCCCCCTCTTCCCTGTTACCCCATCCTTGATCCATCTCAGTATCATATATTGCTCCCACTCCTTCCTGTTTCTCACCTCTTCTGTTCTTGTTTTTGTTTTAGTTTGAAGATAGAAGATGCTCTTGATGAAAAAAAAAAAACCTGAAAATACTCCAATTTCTTGTATAATTTTCTCCTATCCCTTGAAATTACCTTCATGACAAGTGAGCATTTTTATAATAGTGATACTGACCTGCCTGGCATGATAACCAAGAAAAAAATATCATCTGTTGCATTCAAGCATATTTATTTTTTCTAGAGGGATTACAGAGTCTTTCTAGTCTGTATACTGTAAAACGAGGAATGTTCGCGTGCATTTTAATTTCACGAATTTCGCGAGCACCAACATTCGCGAAATTAAGATACACACAAAAGTTCTTGCCTACACAATATGCATTGGATGCCAGTGACAATTCACAAAAATTTCATGCTGCAAGAAAGGCCGTCGGCTTCAATTCGCGAAATTTTCATGCCACGAATATATCGTGTTTTACAGTACTTAGTACGTTACAGCAATGCTTTGCTGAAGCCTGTTCCTTTCATTATTATACTGTTTCACTTTGTGTTTATAAGCAATTTCTCACTACCCCACTCCTGCCCCTATCCCCTACCCCTCTCCCCTACCCCATCCCTCCCCCTCCCATCTAGTCCTTCCCACCTCATCCTTCACCCAGTTCGGTTTTCTCTCTCGCAGTGGTCTCTCACCTTGCCCGTTCCCCTGCATCCTCTGCCCCCCTCTGTCACTCGCAGTGTGAATGAACGGAAGTGACCTACTTTAGGCCAACAGAGGGCGCCATACACAGTTTGCTAGTGGTTCCGTATAAACCATGGGATACCCCACCATGCATAGTAATATCGCACACACATGCATGTGTGTACATGTACGAAGTCAAATACCCAGAAGTCTTGTGAAGTCATGTTTGATCCATCAAAAGTTAAGTTTCAGACTGAAACTGCAAAGTAAAGTTGAGTATCATGATATATTTCTCATTCAAAGAGATTCATAAACTTTTTGTGAATCTGTCATCACGGGAACCACGGTGCGATAAAATTTGCTACTCTCATAGAAGGGCACATTTACTTTACAAGACTAACCAATTTGTGGGTCTTCATTAACCCAGAAAATAAAGATTGTTGTGATTTATGGATGTATTTGTTTTGATAGGGGACTTCTATTGATAGCTTGAGTAATGGTAATCTTAAATGTAAGGAACAGATACAGATTTAAAAAAAAAAAAAAAAAAAAAAAAACGTGCCTTGTATGATAGGATTACAAAATCTCTTCCCCCGAAGGAAGATGACCGCAAAAAATTTGTAAGCCAAAACATTTCCCTCGATATTTGTTCAGACCTCATTTCTTCTTTGGGACCGTAAGGGAGTAACGCAATTACTCACAAAATTACAGTGAAAGGACAACTATAAATGGAATGAGATCCTCCCCCCCCCCCCCCCTCCTGAAATTAAAAAGAAAGGCAAAACAAAACCCAAGAAGAAGTATAAATGGTGACAGTAATTCTACATCTTTTTGTGGAAGCAGTTTAATTTGTAGAGAAGGGGGAGCGATGTCAGACAGGGAGACAGGTTAAGATGATCTCTGACAACTGTTAAATCCCTCTTGATCACACGCGTCTCAGACCTGCTCCTTTCTCTCCTTTTACGATTTCTCCATTTCGACTGTGTATCGCCCTCACTGTTGAGACGCTTAATCTCTTTTCCCCCCATTCTCACCCTCCCCAGCAGATACTTGCCTATGATTTTTGTTTTTTTGGTCCTTTTTATCTAAGGGGCATCCTAAGGCAAGCCCTTTGCTTACTTCAGACACTGGAGAATTAATCTGGATTTGGCCTGAAACGTCTCCAAGTATATCAGACAGTTTTGAGAGATAGATAGAGAGAGAGAAAAAAAAATAGTCTTTTATTTTAAGCCTCCCTTTCTAGCAGCCTTTATAGATATCAATGAAGTCAATTCTTTGCCTTGTGATATCAGAGGGAAAACATCTTTCAGCAATTTGCATTTGGCAATTTTCTCTAGTGCAGGGATTGTTGAAAAACTGATTTAGGATGTCTGCCAGGAAATTGTTATCTATTCTACTTAGCAGCATTGTATTTTGTCGGTTCTCCATGGCGCACGGTTTGCTGATGGTGATGTGTGCCTCGAGATGGAAGGCGACCTGTCACTAGGAGAGGAAAATTTCGTGACGGTGCATGGCTGAGCAACTCAAACAGAGAATGAAACTAATGCGTAGATTCAATGATGTCTTATCCACGCGTGCACTTCTGTGGTGAGAGGAAAAAGTGTGAGCCTAAGACTTGCAAGATAAATGAATGATCTGATCATTGCAAGTCGGATGATTAGGGAAGTGTGTTTGTGTGTACGCGTGTCTCATCTGTTGTGATGATGTAAATGTTGACGCGCTTTCTCTCATACTTTGGATTTCCTTTGATAGTTCTTGCAGTCATTTGAATGATGAAAAAATGCGCCTCCACATGTTGATGGATTAAACAGGACGTTTTTTTAATGTAAACCCATGCCTTGTGGCAAAGACGCGATGAATACCCCCTTCCCCCACCTCCCCCCCCCCTTCCCAATACGCACAGCCAAACTGGTCATTTCAAGTGGAAGTTCGGCCATTGACCCCTCCGTCTACAAAATTTTACGCCACAACGCTGGATCTCGGACCCCGCACACTTCACCATCAATTAGTCCCACCATCTTACAGTCAACCATATTTTGCCCCCGCTCACTTTCTTCTCTCCCCTCTCGTTTTCTTATTTTTTTTTTTTCAGTTTTTCTCTTTCATCTATGTTGTCGCGGCTGAGTAAGATGAATACCTACCCCTCCCCCCTCTTTCCTCTCTTCTTTGTGACTTGTGTGACTAATTTCACAACCCTCAAAGCTATGATTATTTCATAACAGCAGGAAAAGCTGCTGCAAGCCATTCCAAGTGTAACATTCTGTATTCTCTCTCTCCCTCTCGCTTTTTTTTTCTCTTCCCGAGATTTCTCGCCCTGCTGGTACGTTCCTCCTATTTTCACCTGCCTACACAGAGATTTCGTAGTCTTCTTCTTCTCTTTCCCTCTCTCTCTCTCCCTCCCTCTCTCCCCCTCTCTCTCATTCTTGTTGGAACAGGACAACGACATAACGTGCGCGTCGCTCCGCGGCCGCGAATCGGCGGGTTTCGCTAACGCATGCAGGATCTTGAGGGATTGTCAAATAAAGTGGATAAAGATTGGCCTAATGAGCGCTAATCCATCACAATACACCTACCAATAACAGTGCGGTTAGGCAAGCCCTTCGTGCTGTTGCATAATTTACTAGCTGCCTCTTCCTTCTCTGCCCCCCCCCCCATTCCCCCACTGCCCCAGACAGAGATATTCCTCCCCCCCTTTTTTCCCCTTGATGGATATATCGTATATTTCTCATCCATGCGTGGTTAGAAAAAACTGTGTCACCCATGCAACTGTTTCATTGAGGCAAATCATATACATGGTAAAAATCGTCTGCGATTATCACTAGCTGTTTGTGTGGGGTTTTTTTTGTGTGTGTGTCTGTAAGTGTGTGTGTGTGTTTATGTATGAGTATGTCTGTGCATATGTGTGAATCACCGAGTGTATGTTTGCAGAGAGATAAAGAAAAATCCACATGGAGTGTGTCATTAGAAATGATGACGTGTTTCTGATCCTGTCAGCATGGTATCTTTATACGGTGTATAATATTTGCATCACTTTGACAATTGAGAGTCATAATCATAGTCTGAATAGTGTTTGGATATGATATGCTCATTTACAACCTTGTTGTTACAATATTCTTAGTTTCCAGCTATATTATCGCCCTCATAATCACTGTGCTTCTCAAGTATAATTATTATTTGTGACAAGGATCATCTCATCATCTGGTCTTCAGCAGAATCAGTATCATCATCATCATCATCATCACCATCATTGTCATCATCGTCATCATCTCCATCATTGTCATCGTCATCATCACCATCATCACCATCATCATCACCATCATCACCATCATCACCATCATCATCATCAATCTCAATCTCATCCTCATCCTCAGATTATTCAATGTTCAATTTCCTCCTCATAATTCTTCAAATTGCACCTGTTATTTAATGAACTTATGACTGCAGGGTGATACTGATTATCGTAGATGTGCGCATTCACGAAACCTTCCATACTTTCTCTGTTATCTTCCAGTCTTGAGCATCCGCGGTGCGCAGGAGGAGGAGCCGCCAGATCCGCAGCTGATGAGGCTAGACAACATGCTGATAGCGGAGGGCGTGGCCGGACCGGAGAAGGGAGGCGGTTCGGCAGCTGCAGCGGCCGCGGCAGCCGCATCCGGAGGGGGGCTGGGCCAGCCGGAGAACGCCATCGAGCATTCAGACTACCGGGCCAAGCTGGCCCAGATCAGGCAGATCTACCACACGGAGCTGGAGAAATACGAACAGGTGAGGACTGGCGGGTGATGAGATTTGGGGAGAGGGGTGGGGTGGATGGGGGTGAGGGAGGGGTGGGCGGAGACCTTTTTGCCACCAGCAGGTAGAATAATCTTGTGCAGGTGAGACACATGAGAAACAAGAGTGTGAGCATTGTTGATGATAACATTTTACTTCTTCTTCTTCTTCTTCTTTCTTGCATTGCTAATTCTAAGCCCAGGGAAAAGGGCAAGAGGTTTATGTGATTAGAAAGAACCTTACTACTACTTTGTTACAACTTTGTCACAACTTTGTCTTCATTGCCACTGTGGCTACTGACATTGTCCTCAGCATGTCTTCTCAAGATTGAGATCTGTTAATCAGGGATGTCAATAAAGACCATTGTAGGTATTTATATATCTACATGTATCTATCATCATTATTGGAAGTCATATTTTATTGGCAATGATTCAGATGGCAATGGTAATAATGACTATGATTAAAGTCGTACAGTGGTAGCAGTGATAATTATGATGATAGTAGTGATAGTTATGATGATGATTCATACATAATACCATCATTAATAGTCCTAACTGTAATCACGACAACAGAAGGCAATAACAACAACAACGACATTAAGTATGCATTTTACAACAATGATGATGTCTGCAGCAGCATTTTCACCATGGCAATCAACAACATCAAATTGTGGTTGTCGTGTTTTTTTTTTTTTTGTGTAGACATCCATCATAGATTATCAATGCTACTTCTATGAAGGATTATATCTTGTAACAGCTGGAGAAGCCTAAAGAGTCGTAAATACACCCCGCGATAGCAGTCAAGATTAATTTCTGAGTTGGTATTCTGCCAGCTAGGTCATTACAAATTCATCATGACCGAACCATGCAACTGATATACTTTTCAAAGGCATGATAACAATGGCAAGAAATACTAAAATCTTTATAGCCATATTAGCTCTGATATTCTACGAAATTGGCAGACTTTGCAAATACTAAATTTCTCTCCAGATGTCAACAAGTAATTTTAGCATTCAAAGATGTATCAAATTGCATACAGCGATTTTATATTGAGGAAAACTTTGGGTGTTGACAGTGTACAAATTCATTCAAGAGCGAATGTGATTTTAGCTTTGCATAGACTCATTGTCTGCCTATATTTATGCAGAGACACTGCCGAAATGAAAGCACCCAATATCGGTTAAATGTGGAATGTCTTCTCATTGCATTTTCATAACACTTGGTGTGTTTCCTCCGTTTTGTTTTTCTGTGCATGTGCCGTAAAAACTGACAATATTTTTTCATGTCTCCAAAAGTCTGTTAATTCTGCTTGGGGGATTTGCCTTGGAATTTGTTTCTTGTTCAGAGAGAGAATGAATTATTCTTTGTGCAGTTGTCGAGCAAGCAAGTAAATTACTGAAGGGGATTGTAGAAGCAAGCGGATAGACTTCTGTGAGGCGTTCAAGGAATATTTATCTGTTCAGGCTCTCCACTCTTTTTGTCTATACCGGCATCATTAAGGAATGAGCGTGAAGGACGTGCAGAGCCTGTGGATTTTAGCAGATGATCCGAGAGCAGTCCGAATCCCTCCGAGGGGGCGTGTAGCTTTCCGACGTTCCCCTCTCAGACCGTTTTCTGCCACCTCCCGGCAGTGTGGAGTTATTTCTACTTTCTGATCCCAAGCTTAGGCGGCAAAAAGTAGGGCAAAAGTCTTGTCACTTCTGTCTTGAAGCAGAAATGGGCTGACTTTTGGTCTCAAACTGGAGAGAATGTTAATGCACATAGATTTGTAATATGCGCATGATACAAGCATTTCCACTCATGAACTTCATTATTTGAACTCCAGTTCTTCCAGGCTTCTTGAAAACAAGATTCTTCATCAGCCTGAAGAAGAATCTGAACGGGCAATGTGTTGAACAAAGAGTTTGAGTCATCATAGCATTATGATGAAGAGGATTTATTTTAAGAACTAATGGTGTCAGTAGATTAGTGTAGCTTCACGTCTGTCTTCAGCTACAAAGAAAGGTACTATAAAAACAGTATTTTTTCGCTCAGGTAGTTTTTTGTGTCCATTTGAGTAAGATGATTTCCCATGTTTCCAATTCCAAGGAATCAGAGCATAAAAATGTTGTTACATAACAAGGGAAAACTTGGCATGCTTTTATTTTGCTGCTGTTTCATGCTGGGCGAATTGCTTGAAAATTTCCACTCTGGAAAATATCCACTTTTACAGTATTCACTGTTAACTGTTGAGGGGTGAGCCCTCAGGAGGAAAAGTTGAAGGGGGACAAAGTAAAAAGTTAAAAGAGTAATATCAAACCACCCTGGAGATTGAAGGATTGCCAAAAGTCACGCCTCGATCCGACTTCATCCCCCCCTGTTCTGCATCTGACTCTCAAGCAGGCCTGTAACGAGTTCACGACGCACGTCATGAACCTGCTGCGGGAGCAGAGCCGGACGCGGCCGATCGCGCCCAAGGAGATCGAGCGCATGGTCAGCATCATCCACCGCAAGTTCAACGCCATCCAGGTACAACTCAAGCAGAGCACGTGCGAGGCCGTCATGATCCTACGCTCCCGCTTCCTGGATGCAAGGTGAGTTTTTGGCCCATAAATTGTTTCCAATTCTTACACAGTAAAAGAATCAACACACGCAAAGAAATCCCCCAAACTAGAAAAGCACTCTGAGTGCGCAGACCTCCGCCAAGCAGCTGCTTTCCACCGATGATCTTGCTCTTCCATAGAGATCAGTGATTTCCACCCATACATATGCATGCTGAAAAATTGCCCGATTTCTCAATATATAGAAGCCTTTGTTACGTCATAAACCCTCCCAAGTTCATTGACCCTACCTGCCAAAATATCGAAAATCCTTCGTAAAATCCATAAAAATTTTCGGATCACTACCAAGATTTAATCAGCTGTTCCTTGTGTCATTCTGAACCTATCCTGCAAGTTTCATCCAGATCCATGCACAACTTTTTGAGTTATTTTGCACGTAGACATACAAACAAACAAACAAATGGTAATGAAAACATAACCTCCTCCCTCTCGTGGTGGAGGCAGCAGGTCATAATGCAAAACAACATCGATCAGCACTAATCAAAAGCCCTGCCTTGATTTGAGAAAGTGAATCAAATTTGTACAGATCATTGACCGAGTGATACAGAGCAGTGAGTAAGAATGTAGATTTTTTTGTTCAACCGCATCTTCACCAGATGTTAAAAGAGTAATAATACTTTTAATTTTTTTAGCACAAGTGACACCACAGCATCACAAATGGACAGACTGCTGATATAATCAAACTTGTGTAAAAATCATGAGACTGTAACATTGTGTGAATTAGTGTTACTGTTCGTGTCTGCACTAGAGTATATTAGTGAAACTCAATTTGTATCTGATCCCCCATTCTGCAACGTAGAAAGAAATGGTGTAGATCAAACTTGTGTGACCTGCTCATTGGCTGCTGCTTTTGAGTTTTTGATTTGGTGAAAGTCTTGCTCGAATTTGTCATGGAGTCCTTGTGACGTTCAAGGCAACAGAAATTAAGCAGCTGATATCATTAACTGAATCAAACGTGAGAGAAAAACAAGAAGTTACATGTGCTTGCCCTACCAAGTTTTTTTTACCTCTTCTTTTAGCTTGTTTACCATGAGAAATTGTCAATTTTTAATTGAGTGTACTGTCAAGAAATATATGAATATAAATGCCCTTTATTAATGTCAATATTAAATAATTTAGTGCTGCAGTGATAGTATCAAATTATGTATGTTGTGTGTTTCTAGCTGTTTTGTAATATTTACCGTTGTGCCATGAGATGTGATTTGCACAAAATGGTGTCATCAGCAACATCTAAGAAGACACTGGACTGCACTCTACACACAGAGGGCGCTGTTTCTTTAAAGTGGTGCAACCATCCACTCATTTTGTTGTTGGATTTTTGTCAACAAGGAACTCACTACAAAGAGATGAAAAGTCTCCTAGATTCTGCTGGAGACTTCCTGAAAACTGAAATATCTCTTAATGTCCTGAGAGAATATAAATGGCTGCATGATTTGGGATTTGATTTTGTTTTTCAAAGTAATTTCCTGATTTCTGTCTAGAATGGCCCTGATTTTTATGTGTGAATGTCAGCAGTCCTAGACTATTTTTTAACTTGTATTGTTTTCTTCTCATGAAGTATGTATGAGAATGGTATTATATTGTTAGTTCATGTTTGTAAGTTTCAAGTTTCATAGATTCATCATACAATGTAATCCTAATTTGTTTACTTACAGCACATGTATACAACATACTTGTAGCTTAGCAATATTGCTTTCTTTTTATTTGACTATGCATCATGCTTTTTACAGGCAGGCAGAACTGAAGAAATTATCATGCAAATGAAAGAATATGTCATGAATTCCAGTTAACACTGGAAGAAGAGTATCCTAATGTGTAGACTTATTTATAGATTATTGAAATTTGCTTTGCATTGTATTTTGTTATCTTATAGCAGTCTATTATTTTTCCCCCCAGCTACAAGTCACGTGAAATGTACCACTCTGAAAACTCTTCCAAAAACATTTTTAGAAAGTAAAAAATGTGTATTGAATTGAATCATTGACCCAAATGGTACTAGTTCTCAAGGTTAAACTTGCCCCTGTGATAATACACCTGTCACCATGACAACACGTACACCTTTGACAACCAGAATTCAATTCAATCATCAAATTCTCCTCCCCCCCCCCCCCCGACACCCTCCCTTCCCCCTCACCCCTTTCCAGGAGAAAACGGAGGAATTTCAGCAAGCAGGCGACGGAGATCCTCAACGAATACTTCTACTCCCACCTGAGCAACCCGTACCCCAGCGAGGAGGCGAAGGAAGAACTAGCGAGAAAGTGCGGCATCACGGTGGCACAGGTAAGTGTGGAGGAGCGCAGTGGGCGCGGAGCCCTCCAAACATTTTTTCTCCTAAACTGATGCCAGGGACTTCGGGGAGGGTACATAAGACTATGGGGTTTTCTGTGCCAATCAGTGCTCAAAGCACACAAAGGATTAATGGCTCTGGAGGTCATACAGCATGTTGACCTGGTCCTTGGAATGCTCTCTGAACCACAGAAAAATGAGACAACCCTTCTAGATTATAGAGGGTAAAAAAAAAATATAAACTCCCTGTCCACAAAGTGAAACTGACAAAAAAAGTTCACATCCATTCACATTCAAGGTTTGCAAATGAGAAGGACTGTTGATATGCTTCATGTTTTCAAACTTTTATCTGCTTATAATTTTTTCCCAACTTATCATATCAAAGTAAAAAAAAACAAAAAAAACAAAAAAAAAACAAATTAGTTTGTTATCACCGTCTTATTTAGTGCTAAGGAGTGTTGTTGGATCACATACTGGGGAAAAATATGTGTTGATGGTATGTGATACTAGTTTTTGAGCTCCACTGAAGTTGTCTAACTGAAAATTCTTAAGAACAGTTTGCTAATGAAGCTTTTTACCTCATTTGCAATTATTTTGTTAGGGCTTTGTTTCTGGTTTGTTTGTTGTTGTTTTTGTTTTTGTTGTTGTTTTTGTTTTTTCTAGACGAATAGATTTATTGGAAATACAGAACAATATCTCCTGTACAGAGATTACGCTATGAAGGGAGAATATTCTGTAGGTTAATACTTTCTAAATCAGATCATGGCGATCAATATTTCAGCAATCATATTTTCACTGCCATGCAATCCCCTTGAGCTAGTGACATTTATCTCCCCCTCACATTCTCTCAATAACTAATTGCTTTTGAGAAAAGAATGTCATAACCTTGTGAATACAATATGTGCCAACTAATCAGCCATTCTTCACATATACTTGTCTCTTTTCCAGTTTCATTATTTATCTTTTTTGTTCATTTGTAGTAGAATTTTATTTCTTTCCTTTTTTTTTTGGAGTGAAAGCATTCAATCTCTTCACCATCTATAATAATTTCATTGTCATTTTATTTCTTGGGATTAATGAGGGTCTAAAAAGAATTAGCTTTAGTAGGGTTGTTAGGTCCTCATAAAGAATATGTGTGAAACTCTTGCTTTTTCCTCTGGATATCAATGACAATCAGTACTCATCCAATCTGACTTCAATCCGAAATTAGATAGCAGATGACATCAGTTTACGGGGTTTTACATTTTCTCACATCCCCATGAAAGACTTTGCTTGGGGATTAAGCATGTTTGTTTTTTTTAGCCACCAACCTGTTTTCAGCAAAATTATGAAGGGGAAATGGTAACATTTGACTCATTTTGGGATGGTATATTTAATCATGAAATAGCGTACAGCTCACAAAATTGTTCAGCAGTACAAGTATGTTTATATCTGGGAATGGCTTGAGATTGCTCTTGGCATGAGATATCAAGTATTTGTGGTGTGATTTTTAGAACAGGGAGGGACTTGACCTATTTAACAGTCTGGATGTAACTCTACTTGGTTGCTCTCTTTATCAATGATTTCCAACAGCTTTAATCATTATCCTATGAGATTCTGAAATCTTCATAGAAAATCCACAGGACATTCTATGTTTCTGTAGGCAATGGCGTTATTCATTATCGAAATGGCGTATGCCATATCACATGATTAGCAGTAATCAGCATATGGTATCAACCAGCTACAATGTGCTATACGAAGAAGACGGATAATGTTCTGTTATACATGTCATAGACATATTGGTACATATGTGTGTGTGTGATAAATGGTTTTCCTAGCAATGTGGTACACAAAGTTTTTTCTTCATTTCCCATTCAAGGTTTCCAACTGGTTTGGCAACAAGCGAATTCGCTATAAGAAGAACATCGGCAAGGCCCAAGAAGAAGCCAACCTCTATGCTGCAAAGAACGCCGCCTCGGCGGTCTCGAGCGTCAACCCGTCCAGCCAATCGCAGGCCTCGGCCGGCTCGCAGGAGGGCCAATCACCGGGCACGCCCACCTCGGGCTCGGGCGGGGGCGGGGGCTACGGCATGTCGTCGGGCGGGAGCATGATGGGCGCCGGCGGGCAGGAGTACATGGGCATGCAGAACGGGGACAGCTACCAGCTGCCAAATCAAGTGGGTGCCAACGTTCAGTCCCAGGTATTGAGATGTGTGAGGTGTGAGGATAGGGTTCCCCTCTCTCTTTCTTCTTCCATACCATTAAAAGGTTTACAAAAGTTAGATTAACTTTGGCATAAAAACAATACTATGAGCTTCTTTGAAAGGCACAATGGTTATGGACTCTTTATTCTTGAATTCTTTTTCTAACCAAAATATTTATGTATTCATTTTGTGTGTGGTAGAGAAAGGACAATGGGGTAGAGTTAGATAGAGAAATTTTTTGTTTTTTTTCTGGCAGAATAAAACATTTAGATGAGTGGGCGTGTCATGTGGCAATTATGCATGTGAAGTGTGCGGTGATACTAACTTTTTGAAGAAGTTAAAGGCTTTGGCGAATGATCAAGTAGTTGACAAAATGTTTGACTTAATCACTTTAGATTTGTGTTTGTTGCAAGCAGGAACTTGTGTGTGATTAAAGGGTTTAGTAAAAAGTGCTAATATAAATTCAGATTTGATTTAAAAAAAATCACCTTATTACATTTAAGACCTGTCTTGATGCCCTCAAAAATACATTTGAAATTGGTAGGATAATGTAAACAGCTGCTTTTGTATTTGCCCTGGAAATTTTGTTTTAAACCCTTACACGAGATTTGTGTCACTTTGTCGTGGGGGTTGAAAAGTCATGCTTTATCTGCACCGGATCGTGAGGGTTTTTTTATGTTTTTTTTTGTGGCAGATCACCAGAATCATGAATGAATCTCTTTAAGATTTATCGAAGGAATGGATGTGGGCATCATTATGGAGGTGGAAATTCTCACTTTTGATGGCTTATAAAAGAGGCGTTCATCCCCCCTTGCTTAGGTAGAGCACGCCAATTGGGTCCGTATGATTGCGTTTGAAATTAAGATGAGGGGAGAGTGTGGTGGTGGTGCTTGTTGCTATGCATGGAATTTTGAGCGGTAAATCGCGGGAGAATTAAGCGCTCCACTTATGTCACGACACATGTATTACCATTAGCCCCCCTTTTAGGTGTGATTGGTTTTTTGGTGTTTGTGTGTTTGTTTGTTTGTTTTTCATTTTGCTTGGACCAGTTTGTGATGTCTAGAAACCTTCACCCTTACTTCTGTTACACCTGTATGCAATATGGCAGCCTTTTGCAGTGGCATCATTTTTCCCATGAATATTTCAAGCTGCCATTTGCATGCTTTTAGAGTGTCCTTCTAAATGATAATGTTCCATGATGCGGCGATATGCCGGTAAATCAGAGATAACGCATTGCCCGGGGCGTGCAGATTTCAGAGCTCATTCCATCACCCTTCTTCCCGCCGCGCACCATATGCAAGCTATCTGTCGCGGGAGCACCAGAGCTCGTCAAGATCACCCCGCCCTCACCCTTTGTTCCTTCTTTCGTTCATTCATTCATTCATTGCCCACATCGCTCCTGTTCTTCTTTACATTTCTCATCCATAATGAGACAAGAAGAAGAGGAGGAGACATCAAAAGATAGTGATGGCTAAAATTGTATGCATTGTCCCAGTTCTGCCAAAAGGGGTCCCCACAGATGTGTGCACAGATTTGGAAGGACTTACATCCTTCTGCCTCGAAACCAGTAAATTGCCTCTCATTGCACGTACTATGTATATTGCATTAAACTGTGCAGCATTTGATACACCGCATTTTAAATGCTTATTATTTCTGTCATTTTCTTCCCATCTCGCCCTTTCCCCATCTCTGCATCCTTACCTTCTTGACACTTACTGCCTTTTTGCCCTTCAACCACATGCCTCTCTGTCACTCCTACATCTTTATGAAACTCTTGACACCTAAATGTATCGCATTCTCTTTTTTACAATATTCATTTCTTTCTCTCTTCTGCCACTCAATCTCTTACATCTCTCATTCTTCACTTTATTTCCCTGCATTCCAACTCTTTATTTCATCCACCCATTCCCCCTCCCAAACTGTCTCCACTTTGCTAATTCTTCTTCCTATTGCTTCCCCATAATGAATACTGTCTATTCCTCTGCCCTGGTATCATGTCATTATCCTACTTCTAACCCACCTCCCCCCCCCCCCCTTTACCCCCTTTGCAAACTCTATCATACAAATCTCCAACTCACAACTCGCCCCTGTGCACCCCTCGACCGACCACACCCACAACCTCCTCTGTGTCTTAACTCACTTTTTCATCTTTTCTTCCCCCTCCTTTTACTCCTCCCCTATCTGTCTGCTCTACCCCTCACCTTCTTTCCTTCTCTGTCAATAATTATGCATATTTCCTGTTCTTGTCTCTTTTCTGATCTGACTCCTCCCTCCCCCATTTTCCTCTCTCCTCCTTCTCCTCCTTCCTCTCCCCTCTACCCACCCACCCCCGATATCCAGGTGGCCAGTTTGAGGCAAGTCATATCACAGACCGGTAGCTACAGCAGCGACAGCCTGCCTCCGCACTCCCAGCCGCCGTCCATCTACAACACCCCTTCCCTGGGCCAGTACCCGTCGGGGCGGGCTAGCGGGGACATGGTAGGTGCAACATGACCCCCTCTCCATCTCCAACCCTAACCCTCCTTTTAAAAGTTAACGCAGTGAGAAGCAGAGAGATACGCAGCATTGCAAGTGCTACCCAGTTCGTCTTGACTTTGGGAGGATTCTCCCCCACAGTGAGCTGCAACAGAAAAAGCAGGAATGATGTACCTCTCTCTATGAGTCCGTCTGTAGATTACTCTTTCACACATCCTGAAATCTTGGAGTAGCCTCTTCCAGGGAATTTCGACACTATCACAGAGGCACGGAAGCAGCTGTATCAGTTATTACCTCACTCTGAAAACCTTGTTGGATGATGTACAGTCTCACGCTATTTGACCTTCAGAAATTTTGCCACGTATATCTATTAGAAAGGGTCATAGACCTTTGTGATTATCAAAGTCAAATACCATCTTGATGGATGTTCAAGATGATCCATTCTCAATCCATATATCATAATGGACATTTATCAACACATCAATTGAAATTTCCTGTTTCAGACTCCGATGATAAACACCTTTAAGAATACCTCCCAAGAAAAAAGTAATCTTTGCGTCTTCATCCGGTGAAGGCAAATCCATAGCAATTTGTCGACAGAGCCCGTATATCTATCAAGCAGTTCATCCAAATTATGCACTAAATTGGATGGATTTGATATTGAGAGGAATGGTGCGGGGTGCCAAAAATCATGCTAGTTCTGTTGCATCACTGGGGGGAATTTCCCCCCAACCTCAGGATGGAAAACATCAGCCTACATGTGAAGTGGATTTCAGCCTGGTCCCGACCTGAAGAGTCGCGAGCCTGCGGATTCCAAACCTGTAAATTATGCCAATAGATTCTTGATGTACATATGAGACATTACCACCGAATTACGAATAGAAGAGAGAGAGGAAGAAAAAAAAAAGACAAAGATTGCGACGCAAAAATGGATTCAGGATTATTGTAAATCTCTTTGAAGTAAGAACACACTCGTTCTCTCTCTCTTTTTTTTTTCAAAGATTATTTTTTGATTTGTCTCAAAGATGAGTGTGGGTCTTGAGAAAACACTCGTCAACCTGTCTGAAAATTGGCACAAGTTCGATCGCAGCACCGGTGATATTTACGGGTGTTCAGTAAGTCTCTTACCTTTCACCAAGTTATGTAGCCTGTGTACATCAGTGCACTTACAGACACCGCCATATTCTCACATAAATTTGGGTAAAGCAGTTGCATAAGGCTAGAAAAATATCCTCTTTTCACTCTTTCTCTTGAATCCTTATCACTCTGTGTTCAGAGAGAGAAAAAAAGTGAGAAAACTCTCATGTACAGCAGCTGGTTAATGAACACATTTTGATGTTTGTCTCATATGAATTCAACATTGCCAGTTTAAATACCATACAACCTAGGAGATCTGCACCTGTTGCGGAGGTTGGTGTATACATTTGAAGCACAGAAACACAAAGTTACATCTCTGCTACCTCCTCATCCTTAGCCTACTACATGTCTTTTGGGATAATTTCAGAGGTGCCAACTAGAACTTTTTTTTTTTGCCATAACGAGTATATCTTTTTCTTTTTCTTCCTTTTTTTCTTCAGTCAAAGAAGCCAAATATTGCCTAAACCATGAAGTAAAAATATGTCTTTCTGCGAAGGTGATTTAACATGCTTCATCCATGCAAATTTCAAATCTTGTTACCAAAATATTATTCCCCTCAGATTGTGCTTTTAGTTGAGCACCATTTTATTTTGATGTTCCTTTTGTTCCACAGAGGTCGATAGAGCCTTACAACTAGAAGGCAGCAAATAAAAGGTAGCTCAAACTCAGCATATGTTTGTTCTTTCACTGACTGCCCACAAGAAAGAAAGTTTGCAACTTTTAAAGGATGCAAGTACCTATATATTCTCCTCCCCTCACAACTCAGGGGTGAGAGATTTTGTGCCAAATCTAAAACTGTGTCCAATAATTCCTGTTGGAATTCGGAAAATCACCAACTCCTCTGTAGAGTGTTATGTCCTTGGATTTGAGGAATGGGGAAGAAAAACCAAATGGCCACATGATACTGACCCATCGAGGACGGACTCATTTTGCTACAACACACATTTCCCGTAGACACCTGCCCGAGTATACTCGCGACTCGTCCTCAACGGGTTTTAAGAGAAAGCTGAAATCGAGATCTATACACACTGCTGATACCTCCATCTCTCGCGCTCTCTCTTTCTCTTGCTAGCTTATTTCTCCATCTCTTGCTCGCTCTTTCTCTCCTTCTCTTGCTCGTTCTTCTCTCCTTCTCTCGCTTCTCTCTCCTCCTAATGACAGAAAAAGTGATAAGTGAGAAAGGGATAGAGAGTTCACCCACCTGCAACTGAAATTGAGGCCCTCGTTTATCGTCTTGTTTTCATCTTTTAGGATGCCACCCTGCTGCCGTTTTGTCAGGATTCACGTTTTCTTGTTTGTATTTTGTTTTCTCTTCTGCCCTTATCACGGTGTGACGATAAAAAAATCAGCTTGTGCCAATTTCCTGACGTATAACGGGAGACAATTATCAAAATGCAACAATTCTTATGTCAAAACATGTATGTAAATATGAATGTAGTAGATATCCAGTTGTATGTCGGCCTATAAGCCTCCAGGTTTTGTATGCATTGCTTTAAAAGAAACAGGAGAAGAAAGAGATAAGAAACAGACAGTTCTTTTTTTTTTTCTTTCTTTTTTTAGTGCATGTTAGCTGCCTAATATACTAACTTCTTCTGGTACGATTTTTCTCGGATGGGAAAATTTGGAAGTCCGCAAGTGTTTTTTATCCCAAGTTCTGCCTGTTAAGAATGCAGCCATCATTTCAATCTAAGCGGAATTTATGTTTCATGTGCATTGCGAGCTAGCGTCCAGCCAAAATCGTACTTTGCTATGGATCCTACGGGTCAATATTGATGGAACAGAAGTTAGCGCTACTGAAAGCAGATGGCCTCTCTTTCTAATAGATGAGACTTTGAATACTTACCAAAGTTTAGCGTTTAGTCTTATCACTTTTTTATGATACACTCTGTTCAGAATATAAAAGGCCATTGCTTCTGCAGACACCTATCTCATTATTTCACACTGTGTGTACAACTCTCTCGTACTAACAAATGAAACCTCTAAATCCATGTTGATTGATTTTGTGAGACTCATGTGAGTTATCACTCCATCAAAAGAACCAAATTTGTCGGTTGGACCGTTGGCCTACACAAATTGTCAGAATCGCTAAACTGGGATCGTGTTTTTGTTTTTAAAATGAAATGTCTCAACTAATGAGACTTTTAACTTTTGTAACCCATTTTGCTGCTCTGTATAACAATATCTTGCACTGTCCTGTGATGTCTCTCTTATGACTGTAAATTGTTTTATGAAAGGAGTCATCTTTCTCACTTTTCAAGTTTTATTTCAATCCAGGGGATTTTAGACAGAGTTCTTGCACTAGAGCTGATCACAAGTATAAATATATCTTTCTTTTAAGATAATCTGTGATTTTTCAGTGAAAATATAACCCATTCAGATTATCATGTAATTCTGGGACATTTTATTGCAATGCATTTTAGTACAAGTATTTGCTTTTTAAAAAAGTGAGGTATTTGAGAGGAGATAAGACCAGAGATGAATATATAATCTCTTTTTATGCATATTTTTATCTTTGAAGATCAGCATGTAGCTATCAAGTTCATGTGGTTTGATCCCGCCCACACACGTCCTAGTTGCTATGCTACAATACCTCTCACACTAAACTTTTTAAGAAATTAGAGAACATTTCAGTCTCAGTGGAAATCTACTGTAAAAGCCGTAAATTTGACGAGCAGAGATGGAGATTTTTCATCTTTCTTTTTTTAAATAGAGATGAAAGTAAACTGTGTCCTTGTAGCTTAAGGGAATGGCACAATATTTAAGTTATAGCTAAATGTATGGCCCATAGAATACACATGGGAAATTAAATGTTTCTTTCCATGGGATATTTAGAAATTGTCAGAAGCAATGACATTTTAAGATGTAAAGAAGAAGGAGGAGAAAATATGACAGATTTGAAACATATCAACTCCTTACCACTTGAGTTAGTGGTGATTTATTAATTATATAAGCATACTGGAATCCTCTAACTTGAAAGCATCTTCAAGGGGTAGGTTTTTATGGCTGTTTAAGGATAGCCCATGGTCAGGATATCCACTCACACACTTTGCTATGCATGGACAC
Organism: Diadema setosum; assembly: GCF_964275005.1. Taxonomy (NCBI): domain Eukaryota; kingdom Metazoa; phylum Echinodermata; class Echinoidea; order Diadematoida; family Diadematidae; genus Diadema; species Diadema setosum. The sequence goes on along the minus strand of NC_092701.1, from coordinate 19,167,752 downwards.
AGCTTTAGGTGAATGTATGCCCTGAATTTGCTAAAAAATGAATTTGCAAAAAAATGGCTCCAAGCTGAGGATTGGGTACTTCAAGATCTATCCCAAACATCCCCTAAATTGAAGTATTTTTTAATAAGCATGTTTCTGCTCATGGAAGGTAGTAAGGAAAGTGGGATATACAATGCAAGGAGAAAATTGATTTTGTGGTCCAGAATACTTATCACTGGTTTATTGGTGTAAGTACACAGTTAACAGTGCGCCTTTGATGTGCACTTTTAGGTTTGGTCCTGTTACCAGCTGATACAGATCAGACTAATAATTATTATCATTATCATTTTTTTGTTGTTGAAATAATACAAAAAGGAGTGCAGTAATTTCATAAGAGTGCATTTGTTTGCTAGTCCAGTGGTGGTTAGTTGGTTTTGCTTAGGAAGGAAACTGTTGAAGATTCATTCTGCAGATTTGTTTTGGTTTTTAATCATGCTGTCGACATAAGTTCCTTTGTAGCCCGTGACACAGGGGATTGAGACATGGACCACTCAGACCCAACCAATGGGAAATGCCATTGACGTCATGTCTAAACAATTTGTTGACGGTATTGTGAGAGTCACTGTAAAAGTGGACATTTTCGCGGTGTGGAAATTTTTGTGTATATCATGCGACCAGAAACTAGCGTGAAAATAAAATCACACAAATATTTTTGCTTGTCATGTATACCACTATGTAATGTCTTGATTCAATGGAATTGATGATACGCAAAATTCATCTTACTCAGCAGAATGCAAAAAAAAAAAAAATTACTCACGCGAAAGTATCCACTTTTATAGTAATATGAGGTGGGATATAAATTAAATCCACAATGTCAAAAAAAAATAATAATAATCTTTTGGGTAAATCGAAATAATGGAAGCGGAAGGAATGTATAGAGTGTTTCCACTTACAATAAGTCTATAAAAAAATGTTGGTAAATGGATTATCCCAATTTTACAGTATAGAGGTAAATTTTTGGGAAATACAGCTGAAACCCCTTCACAGTGCAGCGTTGTAGTTTGATGTGCGCTCCTCTTCCACACGGTCTAGAGTGAGGAATCAGGGCCGCCATCTTGGAAAAGCGTAGTTTGGAATTGGTTTTGAAGGGGCTGTCTAGTGTCAACAAGACATACATGAGACACAGTCAGGTTGTTTTATTTTCCAAATCCATGTTTGTTTGTTATAAGAGTTGCACCATACACCTGTAACTCTCTGCACCCTCTGCCCAGATGTGAAATCCAGATGAACAGAGATGAATAGTCTTCTCATCTTCTTGAATGCAGACTAGTTTTTGCCAATTATGTTATCGGAACTTGCCATGAAAAGAGGAAAAAAAAACCCGTAAAATCAACCAATTTGAGCCATATGGCTGCTCTCTCATAATCTCGCAGCAAGGTACTTTACCTAACTATCCATGTTTGTGATTCCTGTAGGCTGTAAACGTGATATATTTCAAAATGTTATTCCATAAGCATTTTTTCTTCTTTTTTGTTGTTGTTGTTGCTGTATTGCCAATGTTAATGTTTTGAATTCTATGTTATGCCAAACCTAAATTAAGCTTTCCCCCATTATTTTTGTTTTGTTTTGTTTTGGAAAGAAACAACAAAAAAATATCAAGAATGAAGTAGTATACATACATGTATAAGAGAGAGATAAGGATTATGTGTAGGGTATCTTCCATTGTGTACAAGTATCTGTCAGTTGTTACCTGTATTATACAATCATGCTGAGAAGTAGCCATATAAGACATTGTGCAAGCAATGTGGTCGTATGTTCTCTTTCCTTTTCTAATAGTATTTTTTTTTTCCAGACTTCACAAGCTGCAATGCTCAAGTCCGTATCAAATGTATATTTTTTTCTTGTCAATATGGATATGAAAATGCAGAGTTTAATGAGTCATACCAATTATCCTCATATTTTTTTTTTTTAACTGGGAAATCATTTTTTGATTTGATCTCTTGTACATGCCAATTTCATCGCATTCTTCTCAATCACTTTAGAATTTGTATTTATATGCCGTGTACATGTATATTGTCAAGGTAATGGTCAGCACTTATACCTAAATAAAACATTAAATCAGTGCCAAAAAAAAAAAGAGCTCCATGGTGTACTTCAAATTTGTGTTTGTTTTCTCGGAATGTTACAAACATGTTGACGATACAAAGGGTCAGATTTGATCGCCGGACTGAGGTGTCTCTTCAGTCATGTCATCATGTCCTAGAAGAGTGCTATGACAAAGGAAGTTCCCAACTTTTAACAAAACCTGACCACAAGCTCTACTGGGAACTGTTCGGTTTCACATAGTTGAACCGCATTTTACTATTATATCTCGTACAATGACAAGATGAACTTTAGATGTACATTTTATATTTTTCAGGATGTCTCGACCACATAAACATTTCTAGCCATTTGACGTCGCATATTATCTTGTTCGTAATATTAAATGGACTTTGGATGTACATTTTATGTTGTTCAGGACGTCTCGACCACATAAACATTTCTAGCCATTCGACGTCACATATTATCTTGTTCGTGACATTAAGATGGACTTTAGATGTATATTTATGCTTTTCAGGAAGTCTCAACCACATAAACATTTCTAGCCATTCGACATCGCAAACCTTTTTTTTTTTTCCTCGTTTGCTTTTTGCACTTTCTTCCCATACAGCATCATTTATTACGCAGCTTCTACTAATGAACGGCTTTCATCTAACTCTCTGTGTGTATGTGTGTTGTGTGTGTCATCTCTGCTTCATTTCAAAGACTTGCTACAAAGATATATTAAAAAAAAGAAGAAAATCTTTCAGCTTCCTTTACATAAACTCTGAAAATGTACATTGTAGTTTGTAACAACACAAATATGTAATTCTGCATACATCTAGTCATTGTTATCACGTTTCACGTCACAAATTCAGAGGAATCTTGCTACAAAATTGATGATGTCAATGTGATCAAATATTCCATCTGATTTCTGTCACCAAGAAATTCACTCTATCAATTCCCTGAAGCCATCATACCATTATTTGAGGATTTTTTCTTTCTCAAATTTCAAAAGCATAACCCTAAAAGGAGACAGTAACACTTTGTTTTGTTTTGCTAGCAGCATCTGAAATATCTTGAAGCTCTGCCCATATTTATGCATGTTCTTTTTATGAAACCCTGTAATCCTTTACTAACACACTTGCTAATTTTGTTTACGCTCGTTTTCATTGTGGTGAGGCTTTTTTTTATTATTATTATTATTATTATTTTAAGTGTGGATTAGACGACCAAAAGCATTAGGATCAACATTCAATTGAAAGAACAGATTCTTTCAATTCATTTTGTTCTGTTTTCTCTTCATGGAATTAATTTCTAGTCAGACCAGATCTGCTAGAAGATGGAAAATTTATCTGAAGAAACAAATAGACACTGCAATCATGTTAGGATATGGCAGAATATCCTCATTTATGATCTAATGCTGGAATGACATCATAGAGATATGAAATCATATTCATTCAAATTAATGCCATGAAAGAGAGGGGGAAAATGTTATGAATGAAAACAAATCAGCATTGTGGTGAAAATACCAGGAGAAAAAAAAAATAATGGATCAGAAAAGTGAAAGAAATATCTTTTGAAATTCAGTTTTAATAGCAAGTTTCTTCCTGTTTTGGGCATCACTCAATGTTGTGTTCTTGGTCAACGCAAAATATTTAACTATATATGTCGTCCCTTGTTTTTAATTTGCTCAGCAGTAAGTAGTGACAAAAGAAGAAAAAAAAGTAAATTCTAGATAACAAAATCTAAGTGTATATCATAAGCCTACCCTCGTGCAGAATGAGAAATATTTCTGTAACAAAAAAAATGTTTGACTAAACACAAATAAGCAGTTCTGCGCAAGCAGCATCACAGTCACGTAGATGCAGCAATTTTTATTCCCACAACATCTGCTGGATAGCAAATTGATATGCTGTCATCTCACATTCACTTAGTCATTGAGTTCTTGATATTTGGTTTGAGTTTGCTCAAAATTTCTGCTAAGTTGTTATTTTGTTCCAGTGCTTTCATTCAAAAATGAACAACTTTGTATTTTTGTTGTTGGAGAAGTTGATTAATCTCCAATGTTGTAACTTCTTTGCCGAGTTTCAAGATATTTAGAATGGCAGTCGGAATAGTCAAAGACAAAACCATAAGAAAGAAAGAAAGAAAAAATGAAAATAAGAAATCAGAAAAGAAAGAGAGAGAGAAAGGAGAGCTTTGATTGAGGGAAGGAAAGAATGTGAGAGGAAGAGGGAAGAGAAGGAGAGAGGTAAGAAGAGATGGAAAGAAATGGAGAATGTATTGAAATGTTATGTAATAAATGAGCTCTTTTTTTACCCCCATCCCGATATAATCTTACTACATACGTATAGTTGTGGCCAGTTGGCATATGTTTTGCATGTCTGCATGATACATGACCATCCCCACCCTCAGTATTCATACCATCGTAGATGATATAATAAACGATTCCTCTTTTGATAATGCCCACGGCAGGTGGTACTATTCATTCAGTAATGCATGACCCCCGTAGAGTGCAGAATCACGTAGCTAAACGAGAACCCCCGCTTTTGGACCATATACCACTTCAAACAACTGCATGTGTGCAAATGGCTAAGCATGATGACATTTCCAGGGTGCGACAAACCCACTTGCCCCACTTGCCTGTTGGGCAGTTAGTACTCGCCGTCGGGCAAACTGCGATGACCGGGCGTTTGCCCGTTCAATGTATGAGGCCCAGACGTACAAACATGCCCATTCATGCAAGTGGGGGAATGATATTTGTGTAATGCCCTGCATTTTTGTGGCTGTCACCCTTACCATACCCTCCACGTAAATTTTTTTTTGGTTTTGTTTTTCCTTCAAAGTTTGTCATGCTTTCAGAATACTCACAAATACCAACCTCTGCATGGGTCTGTTTATCATCTTTTTATTCACTCGCCAGCCACTCCTAAAACCACTTATCCAAGATAAAAAAGACAAAAAAAAAAAAAAAGACGAGAGAAAAATAGCTGTCTCCTGAAACCCACCCTCACATGCTGTGCGTCAGGGAATGCAGGAGTTAGAGGGGGGAAAAATTGTTAGGATAAGGTTAAAATGTCAAGCCATGGGGGTAGAACTCGGTCACTACACGTAGGTATGTCGTGAATGCATTAAGGCTTGTAGTTTCTTTGAAATGACAGAATTGAAAATGTCCCATTTTGAAGTTTTACGCCCAAAACTTGGAAGAGAGCTCATTTATTGACAACATTTCCTTACTTGTTTCTTCTTTCTGTCTCTTCTTTCTTTTTGTACCTCTCCACCTCTCTCTCTCTCTCTCTTTCTCCATCCCCCACCCCGCCCTGCCTGCCCTTCCCCCCACACCCCCTGCCCCCCTTAATAGGACACGGGGTCACATGACCGCATAGGGAGTGGCAGCGACAGTCAGCATACCTCGCCCCGCCCCGGCGGGGAGGAGAGGAGCAGTAGCAACGGGAACGCCGCAGAGGACGGCAACGCCAGCTGGGCTGGTGGCCAGTCCAACCTCGACTTCGGCATCCAACCCATAGAGGGCGCCGCGTTCGAGGAAGGACGCGACTCTCGCAGCAGCAGCAGCAAACACTGAAACCAAGAGATCGTCGTACCGCAAGAAGGCAGCAAGTGAGAGAGAGAGAGAGAGAGAGAGAGAGAGAATACGAGAGAAAGAGAGGGAGAGAGAAACAGACAAGTGGACAAAATACACCCCTTGTCTCATTTTAGAATTTTTGTTATGGTTATTGTTCTATAACAAGATATTACGGGGGAATGTATTCTTACGTGTAAGTGAAATTGTTGCCCTCTCTTTTTTCTACAGTCTGTTCATTTCTATTTCTTTGTATTCAGTCCAGTGCCAAAATATTGTCTTGTCATGTTAGCCTCTTTCAAGCTCCTGTCGTCAATTTCTGGAGTAGTCCAGATAGCCTCGTAGCAAGTATAAGTCAATGAAGGATGCCACATACGACCAGTTTTAGGGGTATAGCAAATATAAATGGTACAAACACAAAATGCATTGGGACTCGGACCTTTGCGCTTGGTCTGATTTGGATTCGTCTCCTCGTGGTTGCAAGATTTCTCGTAGATATCAATTTGTCTCGGCCAATAATCGGTCAAACCAGGGACTGCAGACAAACAGTGTAGTAAACACATCACATCATCCATTTTTCGCTCGACTGTGACATTATTCATGTCCAGAGCACTAGATGTTTTGAGTTATTGATTTTAAGTTGATTTCATGATGTTTTTGCAACACTCTGAAACAATCTTATGAAGAAAAAAAAAACTGATTGTCTTCTAAGAAGTTAAATTGCCTGCAAGACTCGTTAAGTGCAGATTTATGGTTTAATATGTCAAGATTGCTTCTTTTAAGACGATTCATGCCATTAATATGTCACAAATTTTGATTCGTAGCCCTTCTGGCACAGTCAGTCGAGATATATGACACGTTCATCGTAGGATGTTTAAAAGATAGGCAAAGTGTTCAAAGATGGTAAAATAGAGATCATTAAACATGTACTTCAATATTTCACATCAGAGCCCAACAGCAGTAGTTTGAACGGTCCTGTGACCTGTCATTAGGTAATGTACTCTAGTGTCAACTCCAGATGGACAGTCGTTAGATGCCATTATGACACACACAATCACACCTGTGACGATTGTAGTTTGTACGGTTGCTGTGTGTGTCGAGTTGTACAACAGGCCTGAAGTAAGCACTTGCAAATATACAAGTACATGTACATCTTATTAAGATGGCGAGTACTGGCTCCTGTAAGCGGTCCCATAGCTGTACTCTGTTACTCCTGAACCTATTCGGGCCATTAAATCATCTACGGTCAAGCCACACCACACAAAGAATGTGGTTCATGTTTTCAGTGCAAAGTGAGAGCTGGTCAATCAAAGAAATTGCCGGACACACCATTTTGCACACATATACACACATACACATTGTCCCTCTTGGATTCCATACAGTCAGTAACCTATCAAATACTTATTGCAGGGCTGGACATTAGCAATGATTCGGTGGCCCCGGGCAACCAGAAATAGATGTTTGACCACCACTTTTTAAAGAAAAGCTCCATGTATGTTTTAGTTGCCAGATCGGCCAACCAAAAGAAAAAGTTAAGTGTCGAACCTCGCATATTGTAACCAGCAATGTAATTCACTTGCCAATTTGAGGAGTTCTCACCGATTTAACAGGAATATGTTTTATCATTGTTGATATTTCTTCATGCTGTGATGGCAGAGCCTCATACTAAGACTTTAGCTGTAGTTTGCTGTTGCAGGTTTGGTAACAAACAAAAATAAATATTGCCCAAAACTGGCTAGATTTTTCCCCCTGCATGGGTTGACACGTGGGTATTCATGATTATATGGACTCGCCCACTAACCCGATGCCTCTTGGAACTGGTTGAGCCGTGCATCAACTCTATAGAAACCTGCAATGTCAGAGAGGTCACAATTCAAAGAAGCAGAAAAAAAAAATATGCTGAAGTTCATATTGTGTGCCGGGTATTACAAACAGAATTTCAGATACAATTTGTAGAGAGGCCTTTAGTTTTAATACTGTAAAACCAGAAATAATCGTGGCATGAAACTTTGGAGCCGATGACCTTTTTCCCAACATTTTTCCATTCATGAAAACTGTGACATCAGATAGACAAATGTGAGTCCAATCTTGGTCTTCAGGCATAGTTCTATGGTCATTTACCTTATCAACACAAATGCTATATGACTTGTCCATTGCTATGCTCATGAGTGAAGAAAAACTAGCATGTGAGTGTTATCTGTTTTATGATTTTCTCTCGGACTGTGTTTGGGGCTTCACACTCCTGATGATGATGATACTGTGAGTGGAAACATACCTTTTTCCTGTGTCTTGTGCCAAATAAGTTGAATTCTCTCTGTATTCAAGCCAATCGATGTGAGAATGTGTATTAGGTAATATTTGTTGTTTTCGTGAATATTTTAGAGTCGGCCTTGCTTTGGTCATCACATTTAGTGTGTCAGAAAAAGAAAATATCCTGATTCTCTCTTTCATCCAGTTAGAAACAAAGAATTGATGTGTGTGAAGGTCACATGTCCTTTAAGTGGCAGAAGTGGTATTTGAGCCTGATGGATTTGTTTTTTTGCAGGTTGGTTGTAAGTAGTCTTTATTTGATTTTATTAACTTCTCCAGACAAACAAAGACTCAAGAGCAACAGCAACAACAACAACAAAACACATGAAAAAAAAAGTTCACCAATTTGGGGTTTGTATTGTTTTTTGGGGCCAAATTATTTTCTTCAATGGTGGAACACCTACAATGTATGGGTGTTCTGTTTTCAACAAACATGCTCTAGCAAATCGTGTGTTGATGCGACTTGAGAGACACATTAATCAAAGTCGAGTGCATACCTTTAATAAGAACGTTTGGCATCAGTTTTTGAATCGGTGATATTTTGAGTTGTTTCTGTTTTATTTCTAACAGTGAAATTTGTATTAGTTTTTTCCGTGCATTTTCCAGCATACAAGCATCAATGAATGTGGCACATCAGGCTTTCAATTGCTATTCATTCGCAGTCTTTCGCAGGAGGGAGTGTATGTAGCTTGGTGATTGAGACTTCTCCCAGCAGTTATAAACTCTATGATACATTGATAGATAGATGCATTTGAAATAAATTGCGTTTTCTTCCATGCACAGGCAGGCACTATCAGGGGTCTTGGGGCAGTCAATGAGCTCATTTTAGCCTTTTCTGATTACACTCGATTCACTGCAGACAATAGGCATTTTCGCATCAGCCCGATGTTTTGAAATAGCATTCTATTTCATGCTAAAATGTGAGATCAAATTGGCGTGCCACGCTAATTTGAAAGCTAAGCTCGAGAAAATTTCTCGACCCAAACTCGGGAAATATCCGAAATGGCGGGATGATTTTTGAATTTGATAATGTGAATTCACCTTAAATTAGTGCGATGCATCCCATCATGCCTAGTGTGTGTGACCTGATTGATCAAGGTAACATGCACACAAATACTTTTTGAAGGTGTGCACTGTACCGACGCTGTTTGCGCATGCTCAGCTATCGAATCAACTTGAAAAGAATTTGGTCTAATTCTCTTTGGGCTAATATGAATACAAAATGAAGAAGCGCGCTAAATTATGATCGTGAAAAAAGAACAAAAAAAAAACCTCAAGCTTGGATTTTCATCGAGCTGATGTGAAAACACCTAATGCACTGTTAGACTCACAAGTGAAGTGATAATATCTGGAATGCTAACTTGTATTATTTATGAAGCAGATAATGTTCTGCTTTTTGAGAGAAATTGGCCTCGAGTTTTTCCGAGCATTATGCAGATTGTTGATGTTTTTGTTGCTATTGACTGCATTCATACACTACCATTGTTATGTAGAGTCAAATAACAGAAAATTGAGTTTTTTCCCCGATATTCATAGATTGTAATTTTCTGAGTCTACACTAATTGATAAGCCACTCTCTTCTTTAAATTGTGTCATGATATAGCAAGGGTAAGAGAAAACACAAGTCTAATATTCTTTTTTTGTTTTTTAACTTGCTGAAATTGTCTTTCAGTCATTGAGAGAAAAAAAGTAACTGATGAACACAGATATTCAAGTACATAGAGAAAGGAAATAGATAAATAGATAGATAGATCAACAGTCAGATAGATAGATAGATAAATAGATGAATAAATGATACAGTTATAGTAGATGACACAGCAAAAACCAAACCAAACAATATCTACTCCACTGAGAGTTAATGCTCATGTAAACACAGATTGGGAAAGTTCTGTGCATTTGGAGCAATGTGTGAATACAGTGTGGTGGGGAAAATGAAAACATGTCAATATTCCTTGCCAAGGGTCGGTACCAATATGTCCACGTTACTTTGTGCTTATTGGTGTGATGTATCACTAACCCATGAACTCAGATAATGAGCAAAATTTCAATTGTCTTGAAAAGATCCATTTTCAAAATATACTTGGACACACCCCCTCGTTATTTTGTCAGTGGAAAGGGATGCCCCATCAATGTGCTTGTTGACACTTCGCTCTTGTAAAAAAAAAAACACCGGATATTTGGAAAGATCCTTGAACACTATTTGTGAACTCACATCTCAGGATAGATCGCTTTTATCGTCGGGAGAATGGACGGTTGCCATGGTGATATATATATGATATATTCTATTGGGGAGGTAAAGGCAAAAAAAAAAAAAAAATTATTAGTCATTCCTTCAGAATGACAAATAATCTATGGTATTTCAGGAATCTGAGGAGCATATTTTTTATAGTTATTTATTTCTCTTATTTCTTAAAGTAAATTTCACATTATAGAGGTGTTTGTTCCTAAAAATGTGTACTTGATACTTGTTTTTTCAAAGGGCAAAAACATCAGCTATTGTTCATCAATGACAGAGAGTGGTAGGCTTCAACTGTACATATTATCTTTCCGAAGCCTTTTTTAGCTTTCTGACCTCAGTTTTGATTTGAGGGACAAGGTTGTTGTTTTTATTTTATTTACCCTCTGCTTCTCCACATTATTATGAGACGGTTGAAAAGTGTGATTTGATGATTTGTCCAGGGGTGTAAAGTAAGAGGTTTGCTGTCCACGTGCAGGAATTTTTTGGACAGCCTTGTGTGGACGGATCGATCTCTCCTTGCCAAATATTGACGTAGAAGATGTAAAGTATTTGATTAAATTGATTTGCTGAGAGATAGGAAAAATAAGAAGATACTCTGAGGAATTGTTAAGGTATGTTTTCATAGTTATGTGTCTCTTTCATTGTACAAACTCCATCCTGCTTTTTAACATTTTTATTTTATTTCAATAAAAACAAAAGTGTTTGTTTCGTTTTTTTTTTTTCCTCTTTTGTTCAACCTCTGGTTGTAAGTTATGTGATTACTGCTTTCAAATTTTTGAACAGTTAGTCTGCTATTTTTCATGGAATAGTTTATAGAGTCTGCGAGGCTTTCTCGACTGCATGTGGGTTGGGGCTGGGATGGGGTGGGTTTAGGAGGGGGGTGTGGGAGAGATGTTGTCTATTGAACCCATGCATCAACCAGTGAGCACAGAGCCCCCAGTAAGTGTTCAGAGGTGTCCAAATTCATTTTTGCCAAAAAAAAAAAGAAAAAGAAAAAGAAAACAAAATATTGGATGTGTGGAAATAAGTCATATTGTAATATGATTAAATGCAAGGATACCATTCACTCATCTGTGTAACAAATTTGCTGTAGATAATGATATCATTTTAGAAGCAAGAGTGTATCTGTTCCAAACATGCAGATTTGGGGAACTCCTGGTTCTAACTTCTTTTTTTCTTTTTCTTTTTTTGTATTTGCTCCCTTCTCCTTCTCCCTACCCCCACCCATGTGTTCCCACAATGTTTGCTACAAGCAAGCCTGCTGTACTTGCTATTCTATTTTTTCTTCTTTTTTTTTTGACTAAGAAAAAAAACACACAGACAAGGAGTCGTGACATAAAGATATGATGTGACAGAGTGTACATAATAAACATTGTATCAAAGGAAGAACTTCCTTGTGGTAAACAGTTTTTTCCCTCATTAAATTTCATTTTATAGTTTCCACTAATGATGATGATGATGGTGATGATGGTGATGATGGTGATGATGGTGATGATGGTGATGATGGTGATGATGATGATGATGATGGTGATGATGGTGATGATGGTGATGATGGTGATGATGATGATGATGATGGTGATGATGGTGATGATGATGATGATGATGATGGTGATGATGATGCGATTGGATGATATTAATGAGGACAACGATGATGGTGATGAAAAAATTATTGTGACAATGATAACGGGAGAAGCAGCTGATGGGTGATGGTATTCAAAAAGATGAAGATGAGAAACATGGTGACGGAGATTACGACGGGAAATGAAGATGATGGATGATATTAATGAGGATTATAATGATGGCTGTGAGAAAGATGATGACGATAGGAGAGCAGATGATTGAGGATATTTGTAGTGATGGTAAGAAAGAAGATGATCATGATGATGACGATGATGATGGGAGTTCAAACGTAAAGGAGGATGGCAATGATGAGATAAAGAATGCTACTGCTGCCGATGATAGTATTGATGATGAAAACAATGACTGTGATAATAATAAGCCAGTTCAGAGTTCCACTTTGCACTTGAGCAGAAACAAGGTCATAACAGGCATGTTGGTTTTTAAATTCACTGGGATAGGCATCTGTGATGTAATGATTATTCATGTAATCCTCATAAATGCCACTTGCAATTACATCCACCTGACAGCAAAAGTGGTATTTGGCAATATCAATAGAAAGAGATTATCAATACATCCAATGCAAAATAATGAAATGGATGCTTTCTCAAGTGTTAATTGACGAATCATTCTGCTCATCTGGTCTTCGCGAGTTTATTCTTTGTTTGAACAGGATTGATGAATCCCATAAATTGTTACGTAAAGCTTATATTGCTCTGAAAACGAGTGAAGCGCCCCTAACGAACTGAGAAAACAGAAAGGTCATTCGTACCATTATGCCCATGAGCTAACTCCGAACTGGCTTATTGATGTCGATGGCAATCAGAACGATGGCAACTCATACGAAATGCGGTTGATGAAAATGATCGCTTACAATGACAATTATGAGTGATCAGTGGCAGTGCTCATAACTGACTGTGATTTATATAGTTATATGCAGTCATGAAGACATCAATATTTTCTCATGATGAAAATATTTTCATGCTGCATGTATTTGAATGCACGTACAGACACAAAGGTATATTCATTATCTCTATCTATGTATCTCTTATTCTTTGGTATGTTTGTTTGAACTGCAAATAAATGTACATGTATGAAACACTTGGTATCACACTACAGAAAAAATTCAGAACACGGCAATAGATTTCAAAAGCATTGTACAAATTTATTTTGTTATTAGACTTTTCACTTAGACCACTGTCATGCAGGAATCTACATACATACTCGTAACATATATTTATGCCTCAGTATATTTTATTTACAATAACATTCAAAAATACATTTCATTTTTGAGACCACCATACAATGGAAAATACTAATCATGGATTCTCATTGATAATATCTAAAACATTAGTGTATGTAACAATATTCTACATAAGGTAACAATGATATTAACACGTACAAAATATTCCACATGCAATTCAAAATAGAACCTTACTTTCCTATTGCAAAGATAGTCACAAATTTGGTGCGGGATGCGAATTCACATCTTGTAAGAATTTGTCAGTTCATGTGAATGTCAGGCAAATCACCCAAAGTTAGCGGAGGTATATATAAATAAGCAAAATTTTAAAAATTCATCTCCACAAGACTTTCCCCATTTAGTTTGTGCATTGCTTGGGGTAACCCCAACAGAATGTGAATGCCACAGTGAAATATGGGAGTAATTAAATTCTCCCAAGAAAGTGTGGGTCCAAGTGGAATCTTCCAACCACAACCTCTGCAAGACCCTGAAAGAACTTCTCAAAAACTGTCCTGCATTTCTGAGAAATTCACATTATCAACCCCCCTGCCTCCTCTTTTCCTCCCCCCCCCCCCAAAAAAAAAAAAAACAAAACCCAACAACAACAACAACAATTCTTATAGATTGCATTATGTCTACTGCCAGCTACGGTAAGCTGAATGTGCTCACACATTGCCATTCGATTTTGGTAGGATAAAAAAGGAGGAAATCTACAATTGCGCATGGAGGAATTTAGGACTATGTTATCATCTGAGGTGGAATATTTTCCAAGAGTGGTGAAAGTCATGATTCAAGTGAAAGGTGAATAAATAATTGAATTAGTTGGTTTCATAAAGTAAAAGCTGGTACAAAAACACAGCACACATTGTAAACCATTGCATATTGAAGATTACAGGATGTACAATGTAACATCACACATAACCAAGACTGCATAGCTCATGCACATGTTAAAAGTCAAAAGAAAGACAATTATACAATTTGAAACCTCTCAACTTCAACTTCGACAGGAACAAACAGAATAAGTAGCACTGGGGAAAGTAGCAATATGTGTTGATGAGACTGCTTGATGAACTCAAAACCCAGACTATTTACACTGGAATATTTCAAGTCCAGTGTCAGATAACAAGACTACCAAACTTACATTCCACAGTTTAGAGAAGGGGATTTGGGTCTGTGGAATAAAACCTCTTATAACGGCCAAGGAATACAAAGATTTCACACTCAATACAAGCATAATTCATATCAAATCCTTCAATAACAAAATCCTGTGCAGTGATTGGTCCACATAGCGTCAGGTGACTAAACATGACATTGCTATGTTGAAGACAAAATGCCGATGGAGAAGATTGTGCTATACTGTGATGTAATATTCATGGTATAATGCACTATACCATAAATATTACATCATAGATACACCAACAATCAACATTTTTCATCAATAGCATGAATGAAGTGCCAACTGATATCGGCCTCATAGACCGCAGTGTAAAATTGTGTCCACCACAGTTGGGCATGGTTCTTTTCGTATGCACTGCAACAAGAAGTTTACTCTTTTTTACTTAAGATTTGTCGGAAAGATATAAAACAATTATATCATGCACTGGATTCCTCGATGACAGAAATTGCACTATTTTCTTCGGGGCTGTCCCCTTCAGAAAATATTGCTATTCCTGCCTCCCTGCATTCCATATTTCGACTAGAGTCTCTCAGTACATGGTATATTTGTTTACTACATGTTGTATCTTGAACATGATATTTTTGTCAGGCTAAGAAAAAACATGGTGGAAAAATCTAAAGACTGAAGTGAACTACCAATCAAACTTCTAGCTATGTTTGGAATGTTGTGTATGTTGCAGTGTAAGTTTCCTTGGATTCTTGCACTGTTTTTGAGTGAGGAAAGAAATCAGAAGTTCTAGCCCTGCCACTCTATGAATGGAATGAATACTAGGTTCACACAGATTAATTGTATCACGTCTCATTAGTAGACAAACCTCAAATTCTATCAGAATGTGTCACACGCAACCTGTACTGGATGTTACACACAACAGCCCCTTAAACAAACAAACAAATAAACAAATATAAAGCTACATATGTAGCTAGGGACTTGCACAACACAGCAACAGCAGACTAGTTCACTGCCATTATGTAACAAGTTTGCACACTTCCCTTCACAAAGGCATATCCATGGCAACTTAAATCTTGCATGAGGTTTGCCTATTAAAGGAATTCCAAACAAAGCAACAGCTGATTTTACACATCAAAAATGATGGTAAGAAGAAGATGAAATTGATCGGGTACCATGAATGAATTCAAAAATTGAAGACATATTTTTTCTTACCCTGAAGACTGACAGCTACATGCAATTCTATTCACCAATTCTTATCAAGCATCTTTCAATCCTTTGGAAGTCAGCTTGCATGCATTAGTTGTTGCTACATGTATGTCTGGCTGTTCAGTAGTAGGCAAATGTTATGGGGTGTCGGAAATGCCCTGCCAAATTTTAGACGAAGATTTGCATAAAATTTCATTATATGAATAAATTGGTTGATTGCTCTTTGATTCTTTTAGGTTTAGATATATCCATAGCTTTTGAACAACGGAAGGTTTGTCTTTCACTGTATACAATACATTGTACAATCAGCTGTCAATATAGATTGAATGTTTCCACTAGGCCATTGTGTACAATATATGGGTTGATGCTATAGATGAATCCGACTTCAGAGCACTGTAACTTATGGCGGCCATCACTGGGGGGCTTCCAAAGAAGAACAAAAGCACTTTCAATGGGGTATGCAATGAGTCAGGTGCGTTGCTATGTCAGTGCATAAATCATTTTTTGTTGGGCATACTTGAAGCCCGCAGTTAGAAATTACCACACACAAAAAAAACAGTACCCAAACCAAATTGGTCTATTGCTGCTGAGTGGGGATTCCACTCAGATTGAGCTGAATCCTATTTCTACACCTGTCTAAAACCCGTCTCCTAAATGAAATGCCTGGAAGACATGAGATTTGTGAATACTTTACACACGCACACATACACTTACACAAACTCAAACATGTGTTCTGCCTACAACTTCATCAGTATGACATCATCTACTTGCTATTTCATCACTCACACAGATCTACATTAATACACTTTCTACTTGTGAGTTATTTGTCTAGGAGATATGATATTCATACAAGATTTTGAAATCACAATTCATCCAGGTGAAAGCATTCACTACCCAAAAAAAAAAAAAAAAAGTCATAAGAATGCATCAGCAAAGAGAGCAAGAGAGCACAGAATGATAATAAATCACAATTTTGAAAGACACATGGTCAATGGAAATGGTTACGTGGAGGCACCCAGTATTGATAATATGTAAAAATGCAAGGTGAGTAAATCATTATTGTGTGGTATCCTATTGCTCTTTATAAAAATTGCAGAAGTATTTTTTCTTTCATGTTAAGAGCAGAGCTCATAAAATTTTGACAGGAAAACAAAGAAAGATAAAGAAAACCCCACAAGATACCATAAAGTGACTTTCTGTTTTCCAGAATGATTTCAGTGAGAGTGGTTTGTGTGCTTGCTTATATCTTTCTCTTTTTATGCTTATCTTCCGAGTAATTTCATATCTGTAAATCAGAGTACCTGATGAAAGCATGTAGACTTTCAGCAATTTGCCAATCACTCTAATAAAAATAATGCGAGTATAAAAAAGAAAACACAAAATATCCAAAATGTCTGACGATTGTTAATAGCAGGAAGACATCTTGTAATATCGCATCGTCAGAAAACTGGAAAATATTGCCCCATAAAGTAAACAGATTGATTTCAAGAATTAGACAGGAACCTATGCAGTTGGATACAGGAGAAATAAATTCCTCCTGAATGTTTTGAAAAGACTGGATCTCAAGCAGCTATATCTAAATAAAGCATCTAGCTGCAGAAGAATTTGGATCAGTGCCATTTGGTCTATGTTCACTTGGTTCAGACTCCAATATTGCTTTGAGAATAATTGACTTTGCTAGGGATTAAAAGACAGAAGGGTTGTCTCATACCAAGTTTTGCTAAAACTTTCACAGTCCTCTTTGAGTGGTCTTCTTGCAGGCTTTAATATAGCCACATGAAGTAAAGTGCATCGCCCAACCATGCTTAGTAATGAGATTACATGTGAATTAATAGTCCCGTTGCTACACAAGGCTGATCAAGTCTGTTTCTACTACTCACACGAGACTACAGGGAGACTTTACACCAAAAGTTTTGAACATGCCAGGTGAGATTTTCTAAATAGTTATGTGATTTGAAAGGGGTCTAGAAAATCATGGATCTTGGAAGCTTAAATTCATGAAATACATGATAAGGTTTTTCAAGATTTAATTACCCAAGTGATGATTCACATAACTTAGTTTCAAGTAAAGTGTATTCCAAAATATTTTAGCCTCCCTTTAACCTTCATATCAAGATGCAGCATAACTACAAAAAGGAATATATCTCATGACTTTGCAAGTGGGTTTGTAGGTACACGAAAGAAGAAAAACCCTGTAATTTCTACAACCGTTGTTATTGCAGGTACCAGGTGTATCTGAACCCAACGAGGAAGAGAAATATGCTGTTAAGTATAAAAGCTGTATTGTTAAACATGGACTGTGTTTGAGCAGGAGGCAGCTTGCATTCCAAATCATTTACAAAATGTATGTCCCGATCATGACCTTCCAATGAACCTTGGGAAACAACATCTGCTCAAGAATTGCCCTTGGAGCGGCACAATTTACGGATCATTATTGTCATTTTTGTTGTTGTCTTTGCAGTAAAATCGTCGGGGAGTTTTCGTACATGTAATTGTGATTTCCCCCACCCCCGCATCGCTACTACAACATCAACTACAACCCCCCCCCCCCTTTCTATTGTCATAATCCATCATCAATGACAATGTTTGAAATGTTTGATGGTTCACTTACAAAGGGGAAGAAAAAAATTATGACTACTGGTAACATCCTGAAAAGTAAGGTAAAGATATTTGGCATAAACAAGCTGTGTGTTGGTTTGATGGGATGTTTACTTGCTGTACAAAAATGTTGGTGAATCTGACACCAAATGTGCACTGAGTACATAATACAATTGCAGTTAAGCCAGAAAATGTGGAGAGGAGCATTTGCTTCACTATGTTATGTTCAATAAGTTGATCATAGTTCATTAATTCATGGAATTTAGTGTGTTGTGTAACAAGTACCTCCATAAACATGCTTTTGGAAGAATAATCATCAGTCACCATAGATAGACTCCGACTTCGATCAGCACTTCGCTTTCACACACTCCCTCAAAATTAGATGAAGCCTTCAGCTGTGACTTTGATATGGGATCTGAATGAAGTCATCACATCTAGTGTGGCTGATTGGCTTTCCAAGTGTGACACTGCAGAGTGAAAAAGTGTTCTAAAGGTTTACTTTTTCTTTGCCACTTGAATAAGACTCTCAATTCAAGTCAATCACAACTGAGCCTAGTCTTGGCCGACTGAGACATCTTGTGATATTTGGCTAATGGAAGCCACCGCTTTATTGTACATGCCTATTTAGTTTTCCTATTTTTTTTTTCAAGGGGAGGGGGTGTTGGAGGAGGGATAATTTCTGTGAAGATCACTTTGTTACCATTGCGCAACCTCAAAACAATACCCAATCTTTTCGAGGGAAACGTACAACTGGCTTGCATATCCACACACATCAGATAGTTTCCATTAGGAGCACAAACAGTGTTATCAAAAGAAATAAGTTCGCACCGTCCATCGCTGAAGGCAAGATATGGTGTCTCCCTTTTATAGTATGCAAGGCATTGCTGCTGCACCACGCTTCTTCCCTCATCGGAGGGTGGCCACTGATGTTGCCATGGCAACGAGAAACCATAAGGCATCCAGTCATCCAATCTTATCACACAGTGACTCAAGGAATTCACCCCACTTCCACCGACTGGAACCTGAGTTTTTTTCTTTTTGTTCGTGGGAAGGTGGAATCCTCGTTGGCACGGTGATGGAAGCAATGCCTCCCTCACAACTGGGCACATTGTCAATATCAACGATGTTCGAGCAGGGAAGAGGAAAATGAAACATTATAATGGCGCCCTCATGAGCCGTACTCCTCCCGCGATGCCAGGGGTCGGACGCGGAGCGCCAGCACATCGTTGTCCATCATGAGGTCGTAGACGTCATCCAGTTTCTTCCGCCGCAGGTCCTGACCGTTGATCTCCAGGATCTCGTCACCAACATGCAGGAGGCCTGCCAGGATCTTGGCCGGGTGTCCATCTCCCAGACGCGTCACAAAGATTCCTGCAGTGCGGGTGGGAAGAAGGGGAGAATAAGAGTGGTGATGCAGGAAGAATGCAGTAACTACAGAAACATCAAAAAAGCCATAATAAATGGCCATAAATTTCTTAATACCTAGTTCAGTCTGTCAGTTTAAAAGTCATCATACTTTCTGACTTAGCTGTCTAGCAGTTGCTATAAAACATACCTTGCTCGTGCACCATTATGTGTATCCCCTATTTGCATTTCACTCACGCACAATCACACACACATGCACATAGGGTATGTACTTATACAATACATACATTTTGCTCAAACTACTGTAGTAATATGTCATAATATTATGCAAGACTGTCTATAATTCCTGTATCTTGTTACATGTAGCAGTGAAAAACTATTAATTTTTGTATCAATCTTGTGTAAAGTAATGAAGAAAATACATCCTCTGAGAAAAAAAAAAAATTATGTTTCATGTGCATAACAAAAATGAGATGCACCATACAAGTGATTTAAAATGATGAAAGGGACTAATTCTGAGATCCATCTTATCACACTGTTCAAAGTGAAATGCCTCCATGGTGGAGAAAGAGATGAAAACGAACAAGTGTAATGGGAAGGGGAAAAGGAGATGGGTGTATGATGTAGGGGAGGGGGAAGGGGGATTGAGTGTAGGGTGTGTGGGGAAAGGGGTAGGAGATGAGATGAGGGTGTAGAGAGAAATGGAAAAGGGGATGAGTATTGGGTGTAGAAAGAACAGGAAAAAGGGGTGAGTGCAGGGTGTAGGGGAGGGGGAAAAGGAAATGAGTGTAGGGTGTGCGGAGAAAGAATAAGGGTGTCAGTGTTGGGTGTAGGAAGAAGAGGAAAAGGGAATGGGTGTAGGGTGTAGGGGAAGGGGAAAGGAGAATGAGTGTAGGGTGTATGGAGAAGGAATAAGGGTGTCAGTGTAGGGTGTAGGAAGAAGAGGAAAAGGGAATGGGTGTAGGGTGTAGGGGAGGGGGAAAGGAGAATGAGTGTAGGGTGTATGGAGAAGGAATAAGGGTGTCAGTGTAGGGTGTACGGAGAAAGGGAAAGGGGATGAGTGTCGTACGGACAAAGGGAAAAGGGGACAAGCATAATATGGTACAGGCTTCCGCCTATAGCATATGGGACATGAGTGTAATAGGGAGTAACTGGAAAGGGGAAGAAGGGTATGAGTGTAAGGTGTATGGTGTAGGGTAAAGTGGGAGAGGAGGATGTGTGGTCAAGAAAAGTGTAGAAAAAGGTTGAGTATAGGATGTAGAGGGAGTGGGGATTGGGCTAAGAGTAAAGGAAGGAGGAAAGGGGACTGAGTGTAGGGAAAATAAGGAGAGAAAGAGTGCAAGGGGTGCAGGGAAGAGGAGTGGAAGGGTAAAGAGGAGGGAGTGGGGAATGGTGGTGGGGGTATGTGATGGGAGCTGATGCCAGAGTTCTGTCAGCAGTTCTTTCCCCCCAATCTAAAAGGAAACATGAATAATTTCCTTCATGTTGGCCACCATGTCATCACTTCATCCATAATCTGCACTTCCTGGAGGGACTAGCTGTCGTCTGCAGCTCCAAACATCTGCTTTCTCCATTTTCTTTCCTCCGTCCCATCAAAACCACCCCCTCCCCCCCCCCCCTAAAAAAAAGAGACAACTGTAAAACCAGAAATATTTGCAGCATGAAACTTTGGTGAACTGGAGCCGAGGGTCTTTTTCGCAGCATGAAACTTTCGCAAACGCCACTGGCATTCAATGCATGGCGTAGACAAACACTTTTGGGTGCATTTTACTTTCGCGAATCTTAGTTCCTCACAAAATTCGCGAAAGTTTCATGCACACGAAAATTTCTGTTTTTGCAGTATCTTTCTCTGATTCATCTATTCAAACCCCATGACCGTTCCCCCCCCCCCCCCGCCCGTTTCCATTTCCTACCAAGCATGACTGTGTATATTTCTATAAGCCCATATAAGCATGTTCTCCTCTTTCATCTCTTTGTTTCGTTGTTTGTTTTCCTTTCGCTACTTGTCTTCCTTTCCAAAGATCTCAATGAAACATTGCCAATAAATGTCACATTCATCTTACTGCTTTTTATTTTAATCAACTCCCACTCACAACCCTTTCCCACTCAGTGCAAACTTTTGTCTTTAAAATCTAATTATAGCGTACTACCCTTTTCCTCATCATACTTTCTCTTTCTGTCTGTCTGTCTGTTTGTCTGTCTGTCTGTCTGTCTCTCATTTTCCCTCTTTCCCCTGTTTCCTTGCACTGGGGGAAGGGGGTTAGCACTTCAATTGTTTCAGCTCTATTTCTTGATTTTACCGAAACTGATTTATTGATCTTCAAATTCAAATTCATTTTTTCCAATATCACATTTTTCATACAATTGGAGAATATCCACGTAAAACTAAAATATATGAACATACATAAATTACACTATATGTTTCACATAGTTCTATTTTAGGAAAAGAGAGGCCCACATAAAAGACAAACTTTATGAGATGTGGACCACTCAATAAATTGAACTTCCAGAAGAGAGAAAGATCTTGTCACCATTTATAACTCTCTTTCCCTCCTCTTCTGTGCTAGAAATTCTCTTTTCTCCCCACTCTTATCCCCTCTCCCTCAGCTCTTTATACCCATTCTGCGTTCTCTGCCACCAAAACTATCTTCTCTCACTCTCCTCCCACAATGTGTAGGTCAGCCTTGTTTGTATCAATCCCCCATTGTTCTCAACTCAATCCCGCCCCGACTCCACCTCTTTGCTATCCCTTTCTGCGCCAGGGACTTTGGACAGTGTCTACAGCACTATGGGGGTTGTCTGTGCCAGACAGCAAGGGGGTTAATCCGATGCAGCATTCCTTTCCTCATCTTTTCATGCCAGTGGAAAAATATTTCCTGGTCTTCTTTTTTTTTTTCTTCTAGTCTTTGTAAAGCTTTTCTTTGTAGCAGAGTTCTTTATTTTTACACATTCATTTACAGAACCTCGAGAGATGTACTAGTCTACACAGGTAATTGTAATCCCATCCTTCTTGTTCCAATGTGACACATTAGAAACTTAAATGTCAGTTTCTCTCTCTATCCTTGGACGTTAAGTGCAAACCCAACCAGCAGCCTCTGTCGGGATTTTTCCCACGGCCAAACGCTAACAGACATCAAACTGCCGACTCACCTCAGCTCCTAATCCGGGGAATGCGGGGTGGAATTAACTTCAAGTTTTTTTACTTCCTCAAAGCATTTACACTGTCTGTAATTCTGATCAAAGAAGGATTTTCTCCCTTTCTTCATTTGATTGAATCTTCTTAAAATTTCAGCCCTTTGTCTGAAAATAGACACACGGAATATCCTAGCATCAGTACTCATTCATTCTTTTAATTCAAAAGTGTGTGTATATATTCATAAACAGACAGATAGGTAATTAGATCTTTCTCTTTAATAATCTCTTTTTTGTTTTTTTTTTTGTTTTTTCTCTCTCTCTAAATATATATACATACGTGTATATGGATAGATATCAAGATAGATAGATACATACACAGACAGATAAATAGATAGATAGATAGATAGACAGATAGACAGATAGGTAGATTGATAGATAGACTGGTTAATTGCTGGTTGATTGATAATATACAGCCAAAGTGAGATCCCAACATTGAGTGTTGCAGTAAATCCCCCCCCCCCCCAACCCCCTGTCTTTTACATTTCTCTTAACTTTCCTCATGTCTTTGTGACCTGATTTGTCTCTGGTCGCAGCTTGGCAGTAGAGTAAAGCAGCGCAATGTGATACAGGGTGACCCCATGGTCATTGACACAGGAGAGGTACATTATGCCAACATTGACCACAAGAGGGCAGCATTCCCAAGTTCCAAGTAATAGGAGAGGTGGGTGAGTGATGCGATCTGGCGAGTCTATCCAGGTGTTTCACATTACAGATATTTGCACTGTAACTTCCTCCTGTGAAACAAGTGATGGCAAGGAGCATCCTTTTACAGGAACATCTCCTTTGTGAGTGACGTCCCCTCCCCCCCCCCCCCCCAACCCTTTGTTTTAAATCAGCTAAGATTAGCAGTCGAATCTGTGAATCTAGTGATCTAAAATGTAGTCATCTGGTGATGAAAATCTTTACAGGAGCTGGTTTGGACTTGAAATAGAACACTGGGCGACATTTAAAAATTTGTAGCGTGACACTAAAAACCACAGATACACCTGTAGAAAGAAGGAAAGACAGCCATGTAGATAACAACCAACCTTTACACAGACATTTTGTAGGAAAAAAGAAAGAAAGAAAAAAGTGCCACATAGACAAGTTCACATCCACCTAAAGACTGGGAAGGGCCATATAACAATACAGGCAAATATTTTGAGATGAAAAAAAAAAAATATATATATATATATATCATTTCTAGCTTGCTATCCTCACTGCAAAGTAAAACTACATGCCATTTAAAACATGATTTTTTTTTTCTCTTTCTCTCCCTCTCTTTGTTCTCTCTGTCTGTCTGTCTGTCTTTTTCTCACTCTCGTGCTAAAGAAAAAAAAAATGTGTCAAAAGGAGATGTGAAGCTTCCATGAAATGATTACCCCCTGTAGCGATCATTATTGAGGGATCATTCATACGAGACGGGGATTATCATCAATTTTTATCCCCCCCCCCCCCACCATACACACAAACAAACATGTATACACACAGTTAAAAAGAGATTCTTCAAGGCATGACACAATGGAATGTTCAGAAGAGCGATTGTAGTTGCCCATACAGGTGTGTTAGGAGTGGTAGTCATGGGTATTACTGTAAAAGTGGATATTTTCGCGGGACTAATTTTTCGCGCTAGGCCGGGTCAGAAGAGTTTCGCGTGCTTTTAATTCCGCGGAATCAAGACATCACGCACAGGAACGTATGGCAAGCAAAAATATTCGCGTGTTTTTATTTTCGCGCTAGTTTCTGATTGCGCGAAATGCGCAAAAATTTCAACACCGCGAAAATTTCCACTTTAAGAGTATGATGCTTCCACCACCCACTAAACCTTGTCTCACACAACAAGATCTGGTTGGGTCCTATTGTGCCAGGACTCAAATACAATACTATACGGCATTCTTTCATTTCCCTCCATGTACCCAAGCTTACGTTGCATCCATTACAGACATGTATCTTGCCCTTTTTCAGTATATATTGATGGAATACCTTTACCCAGTCATCGTTTTTGCAGCAAACTCTGATTTGACAAGTTTAGCCTGATGTGTACAGAGTGGTGTCATGATAATAATCAATACACATCAGTGATCATTCTCTTTTTTATCTTTCTAGAAGATGGCTGCTTTCAGTGTGAATTCCACATAGAATTGTATATGCTCTGCCAAAATATTCACAGTGTTATATGTCACAAATCATGCACAACTGATTTGCACTGTTGTACATGTCCACGCTATAATTACCAACAGTGACTACGTATGTACAGTACGCTTAGAATAAACCCAAATGTGAAGACCAGGGCCCTGTTTTGTGAAGAGTTATAACTGATTATTTAGTTGATTTCTATCATAAGACTATGGCAGTCTGCGTGGTAAGGAAATTTATAATCGATTACATCTTCTGATAAAATGGGGCCCAGGAATGACAACCTTGTAAACAGCATTGCAGTATCCCAAAGGATGCAATATGTTTGTTTGTTTGTTTGTTTGTTTGTTTGTTTGTTTGTTTGGTGTGTGTTTTTGTTTTTTTTTTGTTGTTGTTGTTTTTTTTTTGTTTTTTTTTTTTTGGGGGGGGGGTTGTGGTAAAGCAGGCATTCTTACCTTTCCTGCACAAGACAAGCACATTAATGCATTTTGGAAAAACAGTATTTTCCATGAAACTTGCAGTATATTGTGTCCCCCCCCCCCAAAAAAAAAAAGACATTACAAATTACTGCAAAAGAGTTAACAGTGGGCATCTCAGGAGGACCAGTTTTAATGAAAGCTCTCCACGCTAGAGGGAGACAACCTTGTCTGCATGAACACAACATTGTTTTGGGATAGCTTCCGTCAAATCTTACCATCCCCATGACTTGAGGTCCCCTTGGCAATGTAGAACCCAAAGGGTCCGTTCGGCGGCTTGACCAGCTGGATGACCTGCGTCCCATCCGGCTTGACCGCCAGCAAGCGACCGATCTTGCGCCCATGGGTCGGCAGCGTCACGTCGGTCTCCTCCGTCGTCCGCTGCGGCCGGGTGTAGGCATCTTTCAAAGATGACGGCGATAACGGGGCGGTTTCCAGGCCAAGTACGCTAGCAGACCGCCTGGATTGAGTGGGCATGTTAAGAGTGTCAAAGGGGTCACCGTACCACACTTACTTGCATAAACATAATACTACATGTACCTCTAGCAGAAACATGCCTGTGTTTTAGACCACAGCATTCAGTTTTATATTCATGACATGGTTTTACTCAGCCAGGGTAACCCTATCAACCCCATTGCTCTCCCAGACAGCATTGCCATTGTTATTTTTAAACAAGGTTAAAAATGATACTACCATAATAAAAGGGTTATAAGGGGTAAGACACCCCATCCTCATATTTATGTGGCCTTCACACTCCTCTCCAGTAACAGAGAATTAACCCCCTTTGCATGCCAAGGTACTTAAACTGTTACGCTATTTTAATCAGCATTCAGTAATCTAACCAAACTTGACTTACACACGTAATTGTAAAGTTAGCCGACACACTCACATGTACCGATGTGTGTACTGTAAAAGTGGAATTTTTTGCGGTGTTGAAATTTTCGCGCAACCAGAAGCTAGCGCGAAAATAAAAGCACGCGGATATTTTTGCATGCCATATGTTCCAGTAGTTGATGTCTCGATTCTGCGGAATTAAAAACATGCAAAACTCTTCTAACTTGGCCACGCGCGAAAAATTAGTCATGCGAAAATATCCACTTTTACGTACAGTATCAGTCCAACAGGAAGAGCCATGGCAACACAATACAGCTTAGGGGGATTAGCTAATCTCTATTCTCTAACAATTGGTTTCCAGACATCTATGCCACACAGGCGAAGAAATCGCTCCACCATGCATTGCCAACTGGTGAACATTGCACAGTAAGGGTTAAAAAGGTTGTAATTCCTGGTCATATCTGTTGTGTCAAGTTATTCTGGGTTGAGTTGAATGCCGACTATCGAAGCTAAACTTGGCCATAATAAGAACAGAGAGTGTGCACACCATTCGATATCACTTTCATTTCTAGGAGGCAGCATTACAGTCGCCCGCATCTGAACACTTGAACAAAAGAAGAGTGTGGAGTACGTCGAAGGTACTTCCCCAACTCTGATTACTGTATAAATGACACTTCTCATTGCCATCTGATACAGTGTCACTTCAAGTAATCCTGCCCCGGGTTCATCTAACAGGAATACTCAGGACCTTCAGAAATATGGAGGAAGAGATTTGAGTTCTGTTGCCAATTTAGAGAGGATAAAAAATGTTTTTTCAATAAAACTCTTCAATACCAAAAGTCAATAACAGCACTTAAAAAGACACTGGTGAAAAAAAAAAGAAGAAGAAAAGAATAACGGCAAACAAAAATGTCGGTATCTGAACTGGCGATTCTTTTTGATATGCACATGAACATTGCTGCTTTGAGATGTCAAAAACACATCCTTCAAAGTCAATGACATTCCTTTGTTTTGTTTGTTTGCTTGCTTTTTTGCCCCAAGGCTAGCTGGTGACATCTGACTGACCTTTTGCCATAGAAGCCGTCTGAGAAGCCCGAGTCACTGTCCTTGTCTTTTTTCTTCAGCAGCCCTGTGAGTGACCTCAGAGAGGGGGACTTTTTCAGCTGAAATAGAAGAGTGCGACAAAGTTGAGTCAGTGTTAGGAGCATACATATACACTGTATGAATTATAAGCAATGTTTGTACATTTGCCATTTTTTTCCCCAGTTGAAATAAGAAGTAAACAAATATGTTGCATTCATTTTAGGATCATTCATGCACGAATGAGCAGCGTTTGCACATTTGCATTGCTTTGTTTTCAGTTGAAGTAAGACAGACAGAATTGTGTCGATATCAAATATATGACTGAGCAGTCGTGTTCACACTGATTGCACAGCACTTTTAGAGCAACCTATCAGCTGAGCTACACTGACAAAGCACAGTGCTCAGTTTCTATCCACCAGGAAATTAATTGATTATTAGTTGGCAATTAATCGTGCATTTCACTCAACTTAACTCTGTAAAATGATATATCACTATCTAGGCAATATCAGATCTTGCATGTGAAAATAAATTTTCTCACATGCAAATGTCACAAGTGATCAAAGATTTCTAAAATTGGTCCTGCAATGAAAAAAAAAAACCCACAAAAACAAAACAAGAACATACTCGTATACGGAACTTTTCATGTTGCACATAGGAAAGTTGAATTTATCCTACAGTCCAAAGACAGATAACAACCCCATGACCCATGGATTTCGAGAAGAGAAAAGGGGACAGCTACAGTTGTACATGTCAACAAATGTTGCTAGCTGAAAACCATTATTAAGATGTTACACAAGGCTGTAGGCAATTTGTTGGTTCTTTGATTTTTCTTTTCTTCCTTGTCAGGCTTCAACTATCAGTCGTCAACTGAAACTTTCCCATGCAGTAGTTTATCCATGGCTGGGCATGTAGCTAATGTATCAAGGTAAAATGACACAATAATGTGGTTTTATTTATCCAGGGTAGCCCCTTCAGTGTTGCCACTGCTCTACCAGATGGCCCTGCCATTATTACTACCCCATCGTTACCAGGTACCCATTTGTACACCTGGGTCGAGAGGGACATCGTGGGTATGAAAAACATCTTGTCCAAGGACTAAGAACTCAGCAGGATTCAAACTTGGCATATCCATTTTGAAAGCCAAGAGTCTTATCCACTATGCTACACTGCCCCATTGATTTACAATGTATCTATCAATGCATTGTACATATGCACATACAGTGTAAATACATTATACATGTATGTACCTACATTATCTATATGTTTACAATGTATATAATGTTTATATAATGTCTGAATGAGTTGATGTACACAAATGTATATTTGTAGATTCTATGTGTATGTACAACCCTAACTACATATCAAATTTTAACAACACGGGGGTGTTTCAAAAAGCTGTTCTTAAAGTTACAAACTACTTTAAGGACGACTGGTAATCAGTTCTTGTGCTGAATTATTGAAATCCTGATATGTATGGCACATCAAAACGTGTTCCAGACGTTCTTAAGTCGTTCGTAACTTTAAGAACAGCTTTATGAAACACTCCCCAGGTCATAAGGGTAGAATACCTGTGGGAGACTAGAGCTGATGCAAAATATTTCAACATCTCAAACTTGGTAGACTTTTGATATTAAAAGTTCTAGAAGGTCTTATCATACTTGGTTCATGTTGCTTTTAACTTCACTCTGCCAGAAATCTGAAACTACTTGAACAAGCGAGAACTGAAGTCTATTTTATTGAAACATAGCATACCATTTCAGATGAATGCAGATCATGTACATGATTCTACAAGATTACAAATGCTGATGTAATTCCCTTTACAGCAATGTCAAATAAAGAATGCCAGGAATGCACTATTAATCAACGATCACTATACAAACATCGATCACTAATTATGACATCGAATGTCTCACACAGACCTCGTTGTCCTGATATAACCACGAAATTGCCAAACTATGCCTGCGACGTTCTCTTGACGGTCGAGCCATCCCGAGACCAAACGGCTACCAGCCCACAATGTTTAACAGTCCGGGCATGTTTAACAGTCCAGTGGAATGAATCGCACACAAGGCCGGCAAGACATCATTGCGGACCACCTCCGTCAAGGAAAGGATACTCTGCGACACTCTTCGCTGTGGACAACCACAGACAGAAGTCAAACCCTTCTCGCTCAATGGATACAATAGGGCAGAGGACGAGGAAATAGTTTCGTTTGAGTGACTTAAAGGGATTGATCAACCTCCCATAAATGAATCAAGTCAAGCCTGACTGCTCTTAGATCAATTCCATGGCAAGCAGCATTAGCAGTGTAAGGATGAATGAGATAAAAATATATATATATATATCTTTTCTCTCTATCCCTCCCCCTTTCTTTCTCTCCTGTTCTCTCTCTGTAATAAACATATTTTGGAGTTGTGATGGCATTCCACACAATACAGAGTACCTCGTGCTCAACAGTGATTGATAACATGTAAATAAGTCCTGGGGTTATATCTCAATATACAAAAGAGGCCAAACTTTTGACTCCTATTACAGGAAGGA
Organism: Diadema setosum; assembly: GCF_964275005.1. Lineage (NCBI taxonomy): Eukaryota > Metazoa > Echinodermata > Echinoidea > Diadematoida > Diadematidae > Diadema > Diadema setosum. Next base: position 19,138,163 of record NC_092701.1, on the reverse strand, counting down.
TTATCTTTTTTTTCTTCAGATTGGAATGCTCTCCACCTGAGGAAGCAAATACAATATCATACAATGGTTCACCTCACTTTGTATCCGATTGCACTGCTCAGTAATTGCTTCCAATTACTTATGGTTTCAAAGAAAAAAAAATGCTCTCTAGAATTTCCTGTTAACTAGGCTAATTGCTTAGCAGCAGGGGGCAGCACATCCAATTCTGAAATTGAAATCTGCCATGAATCGATAGGAAATCAAGATGCAGACAGGATAATATGATTTCCTAAGAATTGTCATGTCATGCATCACCTCAGCTGTGGAATAATCTACCTGAATGTATAAATCAAACTGACTCAACAGATAAATTCAAATCTATGTTGACGACTTTATACTTGTTTATTGAATAGTCTCATGAGTGAGAATGTGTAGCTGGTAATTGTTGTTTTGCATACATCTCAACATTCTGAAACTGAGTTGCTGTGCCTTCCTCGTCAATCCTTTCTTTCTCTCTATTTTTTTTTTTTCAGAGCTTGGAGACATTTTAAAGTGTCGTGTTAAGTGCTTTATAAATATTGTGAGTTATCATTATTATTATCCCTATGTCAACAAATCACATTGATATTAAGATGCTTTTTGTTAATGAGTACAAAATTGTCCTCCCCCGACTTTCGGATCCTTTTGTTGTAGCGGGTCACATATTAGTGTATATTGTTTATTTTTATTCTAGTTATTTATCTCTATCTACATAGTTTATACATTAGAAGCACCATGACATTTATGCCCCTTTCAGCCACTTTATGTGTGGGTGGTATTAGTGACTCTCTGATTGAGCAAACCCAAAGCGGCTTACATATAAAGTCAAAGTGCTTCGGGAGTGCCCCTGTGCCCAACTTTTATGTAAAAAAAAAAAAAAAAAAATGGGGTATGAATCACCTAACTTGGAAAGGGCTGAAGAGTGTATGATTGGTCACTTAATTTCAGTCACATGTTTGGCTCTAGTATATGTCCATGATGCATGTGATCTATATTGAGAGATAACAGTCGCTGGAAAAACAAAACAAACAAACAAACCAACCCACAAACTGATGTACAAGAAAATGTTTACAGCCTGACTCCTACACTTGCACACTTACACCTGATGGCTTGGCACGATAAAGTGACATGGATCAAACTTCATGCGACCTTGGCGAGCCAGATCTTGATATGACATAGGATCTGACCTTAACTGACACTCATCGGAACCGTCATCTGTGCCAATTTCTGTTTCTTTTTCTGATATCTGGCACAGTTTGGCATTAACACAGATATGATATGCACGCTATATCACTCCTTTTTAGGTCTCAATCTATTACAAAATATATCCTATATATCACATATATTATGTATGATGTAAAGTGCATATGAAGTATATAACATCATATACAGGATTCACACACATAGGCACACTATTTCCTCTACCTTCCTTGCTAAAATATCTTTTTCTATTTCCTCTTTTCCACTCTTTATTGTTTATCTTACCAAATCATATTTATACATATATATATCTTACCATGAGGCTTCTGACATGATCTATTTATTCTATCCTTTTCCTTAATATGAATCTATCATATTTGCATTTTTCCTTATTCTTCTTGCTTCTCATATTTCTCTCTCTCTCTCTCTCTCTCTCTCCTCTTTCTCTTCCTCCTCCTCCTCTCATTCACATGCTGTTTATTCCCCCTTGTGTTCTCAACTCAATTTTTAGGAAATATGACAAATCAAATAATCATGCACATATTTGTGTAACAGAATTGGATAAGTTAGTTAAAGGGAAAATCCAGTAAAAATATACGTTAGTCTGAAAAGAAAGAATAAAATATTATGAGTTCAACGGTAGAATTTTGATTGAAATCGGGTGAAAAATACGGAAGTTGTGACATTTTGAAGTTTCACTACTTTTTCAAGAAACAGTTCTTGAACAGTCAATATGAATTTATAGCTTTCAGTCAAATTTTTACCATTCAACTCATAAGATTTTACTCCTTTTTATCAGACAAACTTATATTTGGACTGGATTTTCCCTTTAAACATCAAAGATGTAGCTTTCCAATTATGAATCCTTCTTCTCAATTCAATTTAACCCTTATTGTGCTTTGTTCTCCGATTGGCAGGCACCCTTGAACTCTTCCTTCACCATTTGGCACAGATGTATGAAAACTAACTGTAATTGTTAAAGAAGAGATTAGCTAATCCCCTTACACCCCATTGTGTCCCCATGGCCTTCCTGTTGGATTGAGGCACATTGCTACACCTGAGTGGGCTCGCTAATCTACAACTAGGTCAAGTGTGGGTGGATTACTGAAAGCTAACAAAAAAAATCTTGCCAAGTCAAGCTTATGGCATGAACAGAGAGAAAGTTAAATGTTTTGATCCATCCATCCATCCCTCCATCCATCCATCTATCTATCTATAAATCTATCTATGCACCCATCCATCCATCTATTCATCAGTTCATCCATCTCTCTTTCTCTCTGCTCCTTTTATGCTTGTAAACTTGCATCAATCTGCTATCTGGTTTAATATGACAAGAGTTATGAGTACATTTACTCATTCATTCCTGTTTGTCTTGCAATTTCACAAATACTACCAAATATTATTTTTATCTGAGTGGAATCTGTGATCACTGGTTTTAAACTCATCTTCATCAAGATCTTCAAAGCTTGAAAAATTTTCCCTCCCTTAGCTTGAGCCTCAAGAATCTCGTCTCCGAGTTGACGCACATAATTCTCAACCTTAACATCCCAGCCAACCATTCCTTCACACATGCACAAAAAGAATTTAATAAAAGAACAAATGTGACCGTTTTTCTGCAAACAAAATTAGCGGGAGATGAGAATTTGAAAATATATTTCCTGCTGACGTACATCCGTCCTTGATGCAACTGGGCCGAGATCCTGCATGCCGATCTCCTTTGGCCATCTCTATCTCTCTCTATCGAAAGTCTGTTTTCTAATTTGGATATCAGAGATTCAAATCAGCGACTGCAAAAGGTGAGTCAGTGGGTTGGCAACGAAAGGGCGCCAACTCCAACAGTTGTGGCACACGACTTCTTCCTCAGCACCGATAACATCTCAGATTTTTGTCGAACAGAAATTTTTACGGTTGTTTTTTTTTGACCGGGTTGGCAGTGATTCTTCTCAGTATATCTACAATGCATTGTGTAGAAATCAAATGTTGAGGAGCCGATACATAAAAGTTGGCCACATTTTTGGCCGAGGTTCGACGTGAAAATGTCATGATTTACGTCATAAAACATGCTGAGGGATGCGACTTATGGGGAGGAAGTTAATCCCTTCATTCCATAAATTTGTGCTGTTCTGAAATACCTTGGAATTAAAATGTATGTTATATCTCATACATGCATATCTTCTGCCATGATTGCCCTCATCTTTGTTGGTAGGTAAATCCTCAATTATAGGTTTGATACCTGCTGCTCGAGTTCCAATATTTCTTTCAAGGTAAAAAGACTATCTCATGTAATCAGACACTGTACCTCTTGCATTCTGCAACTTCATTTAATTTTTTTTTTCTTCCAAGTCTTCTCTTCCTTCAGACAACATCAGATTAACAACCACCTTTCATGGCAATTTCTTGGCATCCATTTATCATGTCTTTGCTTCCTTTCTTTTTTTTTTTTTTTTGGTTAATTTTTGCTCATTTCACACATATCTCTGATTCCATATGATTCTTTGTCATCTATATGATCACTCCCCCCCCCCCCTTAATGTAACATCCCCTCCTAAGCTGATTTGATTTTATATTTTTCACCTAATTGTCAATATCCCAATCATTTCTGTAATCCTCCCTATCATGTCTCTTTAAATTTCAACTCTTATTACCAAGCACCCCTGTGACAACAAACACAATTATAACAAAATTTCATTGCGCCAAAATAAAACATCAGCTCCCCAAATTATTATCATTGGAGTCTATGGTGCAAAAAATTCCCTTTGGTTGTAATGAAATTTCGATATAGCTAAAGAAAAATACCAGTTCTAAGGACTTCATTGTAACAGAAAGTCGACCATACAAGAGAGCCTGCACTTCCTCTGAATGCAACTCTCCGAACCCTCCCCCTCCCCCATAACCTTCACTGTTACTATTGACAGGTGTGGCATAGGAGTCAGCAATAGACAATTAACAACGTTTCCTCTTGTGCTTAGCCTCCGCCCAAAATTGTGGCTTTGTTCCCCTTCCCCCTTCCCCCCTTCCCCCATTAAACGAACATATCAGCACACCACATAAGCATATTAACACCATTTGTTCTGGAAAGTCTACCCCAGAAAATAAAATCCCCAAAATAGAGTTTGGAGTACAGAGACGGGGCCTATTTTGTCTGTCTGAGGTCGGAAATAATGACGCGAAGGGCCAGTCAAGTAGGCCTATACTGGTAGATAAGTGTTATTCAATGTGCTGGCTTAACAGTTGAGATCTCAACCCGTTGAGGACGGTTTAATTTTGCTACAACACACAATTCCCATCCACAGACGCTTGCCCGAGTATACTCGAGACTCATCCTCAACGGGTTAATATGTTCGGGAATGGATGGATGTCCAGTCTTGCAGCATTGACTGAAACCTGAAATGCTGCTCATCAAAATAGAACATACAGCTACAAACCCCTTGCATAAAGGAGCATGATGAATTCTGTATAATGTACAGATGGGAAATTAAGATCCTTGGTAGCCCGATGGTTCTATTCAAAAGATAAGATATGTATGTTTAATGCAATTACACTTGAGTTATGATCAAATATTTGCTGTTGTTGCTTTTTTTCATGAATTCCTATTTTGCATTTTTGATAAGAGATAGTTCCTGCAGTGTATCACTAGATATCATACTTTCTCCTCACTGAGTACACTATTTCACACAAAGCTCGCAGTCATTTTATTTCTTTTGAAACAGAAATGTCAAAATGAAAGTTATGGCATAGTTTACACACTCATTATGTTCCACATTCACAACTCACTTCACACCCGGTCCAAGCTCTAAATGCAATCAGTCAAATGCAGACTCTATAATTGCTAAAATATCAAACACCCCTACATGTACCTTGGCAATATAGTGCAGTGTGTAGAGGCATATGTCACACATGATATATATTTCACATAGTACATGGTACAACACTTGTATGTGCATTCCCATAAAAAGCATGCCTGTGACTACACGTACATTTGATTCAGGGAGACGATACTAAATAAGCTTGACTCTGTGCAAACCCCTAAAAAGACAGTTTAGCCTTGTGCGAAATAAAGTGATGACACATTAATCTACCGTCTGATATCAGCTCATGATGGCTACAGGCACCGAAGGCTTCCCTCCTGGGCTAGTGTTGTCATGGCAACAGAGAAAGAACAAGTCCCAGGTCTCTCCTAATATCGCCAGACATGTCAAGTGATATTCTCCTCCCAAGAGAATTCTGTTTTTTTTTTTTTCTTCCTATGAATCATGGCAAGCGGGGCCACAGAATTTTTAGAATGTTAAAGTTGTTTTTTTTTATTTGTTCAGTTACACTGTAGCTCAGCATTCAAGGCTACAATGTACACAGTAGCCTCTCTCCCAGGCTTTAACCAGCAATATGTAATATCTTCAATTTTCATTCAAAATGCCTCTTGAGTAAAGACTATACCTTCTTTGATCTTCCTGTAGTATACAAACAAACAAACATACACACAGGGAAAAAAAAATAACATGGAATACAAAGGAGGGGCTATCTTTGCTCATTTGTTTTTGTTTTTTACACTCCTATGACAGCATTTCAATTGAATACAGTAGGATATCATGAAGTATTTAGAGGTTTTGGCCAGAGCAAAATTAGTCAAACAAACAAAAAACAAAACAAAAGAAAACAGAGAACAGCATAATTCAGCCAAATTGGCATTCTCAAAAATTTGCCTGATTTTTGACATCAATGTAAAATTTTCACACATTTCATGCGATAAGAAACTAGAGTTAAATATTTTTTTTTTTTTTTTTTGCTTGTTACACTGTATGTATATAACACTATTTATGTTATGATTCCTCGGAACTAAAATCAAGCAAAATTCATCTTACCCGGCTGAACACATAAAGTTACACACAAGAAAATTTCCACTTTTGCTGTAACATTTTAGAGTATGATGACCATCTGATAGCAGCTACAGTGTAAACCACCTAAAGATGGCGCCCTACTGCTACAATAAAATAGACTTCGCATTCATTCCCAGCTCCAAAAGAAGTTATCAAATTACTGTATGTGCCATATATCTAGCATGTCTAATTTTCTGCAAACTGAGACTTTGCGACAATTTTGCAAGTGGTTAAACTCGCTATCGTGGAGTACAGCACAGTAAGTCATATTCATGTCGGGATCAGATTTCATATTTTTGCATGTTTTTAAATTTGAGAATAGCACTGGACTCAAGAAATTCACAAAAATAAAACCTCATTTCTAGTCTGTTTTGTTCTGTTTGCGTTTGTTACATACTCAAAAAGCTGCATCACTTTGTTGATCCCTCGCATTCATCCCCAAACTGAATCAATTCTCCTTTGGGTTTATGCCAGGTTTAAGCGTGTGCGTGTGTGTCTCACACAAACACACTGCTATAGCTTCTGACCTTTGGAGCATTGAGAATTAAGGGTTTCTGGGATGAACACTGAACTAGGGCTTTCAATGGCTCAGTCAGTAGAGCACCGGGCTAGCAATCCGGAGGTCTCGGGTTCAAATCCCGATGGAATCCCATCTTCTTTGCTCATTCTTCCACTAATAAAAATAAAACCTCACGAAATATGTGGCGTACACAGTACTGACACCTGGTACACCTGTGACACAAAGGGTTGTCTGTTTTCTCACCTTTGGTTTTTCCACCGAGTAACTGTCCTTGTTTGACGTCGACGAGAGCTTGTCGAGACTTAGCGCCCTCCGCAGCTTCTTTTTCGTCTTCTCCACCTTCTCCGACAGTGACGATCTTGACATGATCGAGAGCTGTGAGCCCGAGAGTTTCTTGTAGCTGTCATAGTCGCTGTAGAAACATAGGCAGAGAAACAGAGAATACAAGGGTAATTCATAAAAATCACATACATGTTGTAATTTGGAATGCTTCTTTACATCACTTCTTAATAGCCTACTTAAAGTCACATGCCGTTCTCTCTTCGCCGATGTATGTGTTTGATGTGTGTGAATACTTGCCTTATTAAGAAATACTCTAAACATAAGAACTTTGAAATGAAGGTAGTAGTTGTGGCAATGTCTCATGGAAATCCAAACTAAATTTGTAATCATCAGTGCTATGATGCATTAAAGTATAACACATTACTTAGAAAAGCATCTGAATAAAAGACTTGCGTTACATTTAATCATCAATGATGAAAACTAAAATTTACACTGACATTATTAAAGTTAAAAAAAAAAGTCTGCTTTGATATTAATGTCAATTAATTTCACTCAGTTTACAAGTTTCTCTTCCCTGGGAGAACTCCATTATATTAACCTCACTTTTGCAAGTACAAATAAGAGAGTGAGGCAGCACCCCAATCAATTGTACATCCCTTTTAATTAACTGTAACGAGGAACTAATCACCAAATTGGGAACGTGCCAAATTGTTGCACACATGCTTCAGAGAGTGAAACATCTACATGGAAGTCTATTTGTATCTTCGCAAGTAGCATGTTAGATGGTGTGTACAACACGCCAGTCTTGGAACTCATCGAAAGTCCCAGAAAACCACATTTTTGTGGTTTTGTGCTGTGTCTCTTTATCACAGTTTTCACTCATCATTGTTAGTCTGTCTAGGGGTAAAGTAAAAAATTATCTCTTATCTAAGCCGTTTGACGGTCATACAGAATCATTTGTTTCGGTTGCAAAATTTTTCACAGGCCTTTCAATTCCCAACTTTGTTGCTGATCATCAAATTGGCAACACAAAGTATAGAATTAAAGCTCTTGTCATTCTTTCAATATTCTTTTTTTTATTTCTTTCTGATTTTGGTTATGTTTTAATGAATATACCCAAATCAACCTGATGTTTTTACAATATCAGATACATTGCACTATCTACAATAAAATTCAGAGACACTTGCACCAATCTCATTTCCCATTTCATTCACAGCAAAGAAAAAGGCTGCAATGCTAAGATTTGGAGCAACTTCAGAAGGATTAGATGATCATTCAATATCAATGATCATAATGACTGCACATTTTTGTGGCTCACACATGTGCCTTTGGAGACTCCCATGAATTTGATTTATGATATCATATGATTAATTAAACATCTAGGGGGATTAAAAAAAAAAGACAAGTGATGATTAGGCAATTAAAGATAAATTTGATTTATGATATATGACAAATTAAACATCTAGGGGGATTAAAAAAAAAAGACAAGTGATGATTAGGCAATTAAAACTTAACACCGGGGAGCAATATCACTTTTCATTGCTGCATCGAAATCCGGTCTTATCTCCCAGAAAGAAGATATGAAACAGCTCAAAATTCAATCACAGGTCATATTTCTTTTCTGTCAGATGTAATGTTGCATCATATACCAGGGACATGACACAATAGATCAGGCAGAAGAAAGTGGAGCCTTGTGGCAACAACCAAAAAGTGCACGACGCACAAACGAGATTGTCCTCAAATTGTCATTCTCCGGATGCTTTCAGAATTAATTTGAGCCCGTAGTCCAAGTTCTGATGATTCTCACCCGTGACAGGCGTTTCCGGCATCAGACTACATAGTCTACGTGACGCACAGTCAGACAGACTTATAACATGTATGACAGATATTCCTACCCATGTGATGAGAGGAAGGGGGCGGGAGAAAGAAGCCTACAATAACAAACCAACAGACACAAACACACACAATACAACAGACAAAATTATTGTGTGTACTTCTAAACAAATATGAGCAACCACTTGCTTGTCAGTCTGTCTGTTTGTCTCAATGGTGGTAATAAAAGTAGTAAAAATTGTAACATTAACATTTGCTGCATGCCACACGCACAAGAAAAGCTGCCATCAAATTCCTAGTTGACACGATGTTAACTGTAAGCAAACAAAATTGCAAAAATCTGCTAAGACTGTGACCATGTTGTTATAAAAACATGAATAAAATGAGGTGCAGTGGCAGTTTTTTGACTGCATGTGATTGCTCAGCCCCTGATTGCACTGTTGATGACATGCTAGTCCAATGGCCAGTGGAATCTAATTTTGCCATTAGTGCTACAATATAGCTTGACATTGCCACAGTACTACATTGTTGTACGTCAGCCATCATCACTGGCCATCTTCTGTAACATTATTGCGCACAGGACATCAAATTAAAGGGGAAATCCAGTCCAAATATAAGTAAGTCTGAACTTACGAGTTCAACGGTAAAAATTTGACAGAAATTGGACGAAAAATAAGGAATTAATGACATTTTGAAGTTTTGCTAATTTCTGCAAAATAGTTCTTGTACAGTGGATATGAATATGCAAATGAGTGAGCTAACCATGTCATAACCTCACAATTTTCCATTGATCATGTACAAAAAAAAACAACAAAAAATGGCGAAAATTCAATGTTTCTATCATTGAAGTCTGAAACATGATGTTATTCCTGGTTGAATAACTTCAGAATAGTGATCAGTTAGATAAACATTGTACAAGGATTTGAGCCTCAGGCATAATTGCATTTGAATAAATAACTGAAAATTTAAAAATTTTATGCACAAACTATATGGCAAGTTGTGAGAGAAGGACATGGTCATTTTGCCATATGCATATTCTCATTGACTGTTCAAGAACTGTTTCCCAAAAAATTAGCAAAACTTCAAAATGTCATACCTTCTTTACTTTTCGTCCGATTTTCATCAAAATTACACCGTTGAACTCGTAATATTTTACTCTTTCTTATCAGATTAACTAATATTTGGACTGGATTTCCCCTTTAATGTCATACATGAAATACCAGTATCAGATTATTATGTCCAATCAAGGTGAGTCATTCATACACTATTAACACTTTGTGTGCTTTGACTGGCGACTGGCACAAAATACCCCATAGCATTGTACACACTATGCAAGGTCCACGGCACAGAGCGAGTTAATGAAGACTTTTTAGAATGCGATGCCCATCATCAATCATGGTGAACAAGACAATAGAAATTGCATTCTCATCCTCTGCACAGCAGATGGACGGCAGACAAAAAACCACCAACAGCCTAATCATCCCGACCATCTGGGGGGGTCAATGATGTCACACACGACCACGAAAGCTTGCAATACGACCACAGAGATCAACCAGCTGGACGTATGATTGGCAGATGGCTAGAGGACATTGGCTTTTGAAGCACAAAAAAGGGATGAATATAATCGGCGGTGACCTAATTCTCCTTAAATACACTGATGAGTTGCCATGGAATGGTAATTCCTTTCTCCCTGAGCTGACCAAGTAGTAAGTGTGGATATTTTCGCACAGAAAAATGATATCTTTCTACAGCACCTATTAGAGCAATGGCAATCCAGACCATAACGAATTTTCACATGGAAAAGTATCATAAAAGATGTTGTATGTAACTCTTCCACTTCATAAGTAGCCAATGATGCAAGGGTACAGATTTGCCAGGTTGTCTTCACTGAGACTGTATTTATACAGAGTACTACCAATGGCTGATCTTTTCTTCCCCCAATCTTTCAACTTTTTTTTTGGTACAAGAAAGTTTAAAGAGGATTTTAACACAGGTAATGCCATAATAATCTCATTGTATTCAACTTTGTACAATATACTGAAACATACTGAACTTGTTACAGTTCTGTTTGTTTGTTTTTCTTCTTATGTAGAGTCATTTTGAACACTGAGTTAACTAGCTCTTAAATGTCTCCTGTTTTTATGATACAGTCAAACCCCGCTTAGTGGCCACCTGCCATATATGGCCACCAAAACACCCCCCCCCCCCCCACGGAGAAAAGCCGTGTTAACGGCCCTGTCTATAGCGGCCACCTGCATATAATAGCAACTTATTTCTGCTCCCTTAGGTAGCTGCTCTTGACAGGTTTGACAGTGCATGCTAACACAAAATTTTCAGTGAAATGCTGAAAAGAAATAGATTGATGTAGGATGTATTTGGCTTCATTATGTGTAACTTTTTGCACTTACATACTTCACCATTTTCAAATTCCCAAGGAAGTTTGTTTGTTTGTTTGTTTTTCTACCTTGCTGACATTAGGAATTTAAAGAAGTTTCAAGGAGTCTCCTGACAATCGAGTAAAGTTGGCCACTTTTCCGGGCACAAGAAGTACATAGAATAAAGTGTGCAGTACAAAAGTAAGTGGTCTGATCATCACGCAGTGAGTGGCTCGAAAGGAGCCAACACTACAAACTCACCTCTCTGGGACATCCACCTGAAAGCACAGACAACTCTTCAGAACTTTCACGCGGACACCGTACTTCCGAAAAATCCTGGCTAACGATTCCATGTCTCTGAATACACCTTCACTGACCATCAAAAGTAATATGACAACAATAATAACAACAAAGACACCTCACGAGGAAGATGGTTGATGGACACGTCCAGAGGAAGATATCGTCACGGTGAAAGATATCGTCATGATGAGAGAAATCATCCAAGGAGCTCCCTTGAGAGCAGCTTTCACCAGCAAGATTCACTCTATACTATTCAATCGACATCTAATCAGCATGCTCCGAATTTCGAGAATCGTGCCAGGCAAGCGGTTCGAGAAAGGGAAATGACGAAAGCATAGAGAGAGAGAGAGAGAGAGAGAGAGTCAAAGATACAGCCTAAAGAAAGAATGACACTTCAAAAAAGAAAAAGAACGAGAAAGAAGAAGGAGAAAAAAAAGAGGGGGACGTTCCAATTTTAGCATGCCTGCCTGAGATGTGATGGCCTGATCTAGATGTCTTAGTCAGAGACCACGGTTTTGCTGGCAAAAGATTCATCTCGTCTCGTTCCCGACGTGACACACGCGCACTTGGCTTGCTTCCAGGAGGGGAACATGGAGAGCCCGGCCGGAGATTGAGATGGAGGGGGAGATATAAAGAGGATAGCGAAACGGATCTTTGCCTTCTCTGGCTTTGATGGGTGCTTGCTGATCATGCCTCCCTCCCTACAACTCTTGTTAAATCCCTCGCAAAAAAAAAATTGATCACGTGCTGTCAGCGCTTTAAAGCTACTTTCCCCCCACCCTCACAAAACGTGAAGTCACATCGCAAAGTAATGTGACACCATGAATCCCAGAGGATACAGATGTGTTGGAGAAGGGGGGAGGCCCTGCGAATTCTGTGATATCGTTTTCCGTTTTCTCACCAGCGCGGTGGTCGAAACCCCTTAATTAAAACATCCAAGTTCTTGGTAATCAAATCAGTGGCGAGCCAAAGTGGCCCCTCGACATTATCATTAGATCAGATATCGTAAGGAGAACTTGCTCTCCCCCCCCCCCCCCCCCCGAACAAAACACTTACCCCTGAAACTTAGCCACATACCACTAGCATAATATTCACAGTTGTGTAGAGCTGAAATATTATTGCAGTATTTAGAGCTTTCTTTATGGTCAAATTGGGGTGCATGTCAACCTTTCTGTTACATATTGGTGACTATACATATGTATGCATCATAGTAAATGAATTATGTACTCATTCAAAAAATGAGCATGTATTAAATTATGTAAATTCAGACAAAGCTGTATTGTGGGCTCTCCAAGGCATAAAGTGGATACTTTCTTCTTCTTTATTCTTATGGGGGGGGGGGTGGGGGGTAACAGAAGATACAACTTTCTTCCTATGTTGAACCAAATACATGGATGTCCTTGTGACATCTAACATCCACTTAGAAGTGATTTTTTTTTATTTTGTGGTACATGTAATTTGTGGCTGATGTAACAATACGCTACACAGCAGATGCAGGGGCATTCGTCCAAGAAGAATTCCAGTAGCAATGGCGTATAAACTCGTCAGGTACCATGAAACGATTGACTCATGTGCACAACAGCAAGACTGTGAAAATCAAAGTTACATTTTTGGAATCGCTGAGTAAGCCTTGGCCCAGCTGAGGGAGACCTCAGATTAAAGCCGAGGATGTCTTCAAGGCCTATTCACCCTCACGATAATCTTCATCGGCCATGGTGCAGATGGGTTTCCCCGCCCGACCAAGTGACGCACACCGTCACCATCACTCCCAAATGCAGTCATTGGCAGGCGACGTTCGAGAATAGACTGTGATCACACACACGATAAGATCTTCATACAAGTGTATGACACTGACCGGGCTGTCAAACTTTAACTTGATCTGTCATTGTTTTTGTTGTTGTTGTTGCTGTTCTACTGCTATTGCTAAGTATAGCAATGATGCCTTAATGCATTGAGCAGCGCTGGCCAAATTAGACGCATGATGCAACGTCAAGTCATCCGCTCCCCGTGATCGAGGAATGTGCAGGGACGACCGGCAAAAACCACGTCTCCCGACATTATCGCTGGTCGCTTGCAGGAGCTGTGTTCGCCATGCCCCCAAACTCTTCCAAAAATGAAGTTGTGACTCACATTAACCTGTTCTCTCGGAGCAAAACGTGGAGAAATTTGTCTAAAAATAAGTAAACGGAAGAGGATCCGAGAGAAAATGCCCAGTTCCGACACATTGTTTCCTTGAAGCGGCTATGTGAGACAATGCCACATGCACCACAGAGACATGTGCTAAAAGACAGCCACTTTCACCTACAGCCTTGAACAGTGATATTTTAAGGTTTAGTTTTTTTTTTTGCCTTTATAAAATCAAAACAAACACCTCCATGATGTTGCTCATGTTCAAACAAACATAGTGATGCCCTTCTTCCTTCAACCTCTCCCCCCCCCCCCCCACCTTCTTCCCTGGCATTGCCTATCTAAAGGGGAATTATACACTATACAAACTCCATACAAGAGTACAATACACTGAGAGGAGAAAAAAAAGATATATGTGGTTACAACATGCACAGGTGTAAATCATGTAAACAAAAGATCAAATCAATTAGAAATCCAAACAACAGAAGAGACATGATAGAGCACTTGCCAAAGTGAATCAAATCTGATATTTTTCAAAGTCTAAATCGGGAAGAAGTTGACCAGAAGAGCAGAGGAAAAGACTGATGATTCACAGAAGGCACTACGTGTGCAGCAATGTAATCATAAAGATGATTTATTTTCTTTTAGCATGTGTTTGATGTGTCCACAAAAAAAAATGAAAGTGCTATATTGGACTCTCAACCTTAAGCATGTTACATCCATGGAATCCCCCCATTAACCAAAGGACAATCAAGAGTAGGCAAATTTTCCCAAAAATATTATACAAGTGGAAATTTTGGAACAGAAAATAATGAAAAACCATGGGTCCTTACAATGTAAATCTGAGATATCAGATAATTCGAAATGGGATAGTACATGAAAAAAGAATTACAACTTGTCAAAATATACATGAATTGATTTCTACTGTGGAGGCAAAATGCTGACTGGCTGATTTTTATCAAAGTTTCAAACTATCACATCAGTATGTGAGCAACAGTTCCCTAAGTGACTACAATATTTTCACAATTTTCTTTTCACCCTTCAGACTGAACCTCACAGACTGCTCTTAAGCCTATACACTCTATTCAAAGTAATGTCGAAAATGAAACTATTCAGCAAAAGCATTCTTGTTTGCATTCTTTTTCACTTCTGCGAACTGTCTCATAATCAATGGAACACACTTCACATACATATATACAGTCGACCTCACATCAGTCGAACAATCGCCGAAGTCGAAGGTCTTTTCAAGTCCTCTTCTCTTTATATTCTATTGATTTCAATCCCTTATAAGTCAAATTTTCTCTATTCAGAGTCAAAGCTATTTCTTCAGTCCAAATAGATCGAACTTGGACAAGGTTGACTGTATTTCACAAGTACAATAGTTCACTAATCGTAACTTGTAACACAACTTCCCAAGTGGTTGAATTTGCCGTACAAGTAGCAGTTGACAGAATGGGAAAAAGGTACTATCCCTTTTTTAGCAGTAAAGTTTGTGTATTCCAACCATGAAGACGATATATAGTACATTTATGTTATGGGTGGTGATACGAGTCACAAATTTTACAAGTATCGATCGACACAGGATATTTGCCGAGATAAAACACCAAGAAATTCACTGCATACAGTACTTTGAAAACAAAAAAGCAAAAAAAGCTTCAGACTATGTAACCCTTCTTTTAGTGATCCTATCTCCTTATGCCAGGTGTGCATCTGAAATTATGTTTTCCTGCCAATAAAACAAGAAAGAAAAAAAAATCATAAACTTTCAGACCTAATCCTGGAATCCCTGCTGACTCCAGTAACACATATTTTGTAGTCATATGTAATTTGATATCTATTCCAGATCTTAAAGCGGTACTTGAGTTGCGATAAGACGCTGATCCAAGACCAAGACCTCCATATCATGCATTAAACTAAAGAATGTATCTTTTCAGTAGAGGAGTTGATACAAACACTTATTAGGAAAGCTATGTGGGGATTACTTTCCCTAAGCTTGTAATTCTTTTCTTTCCTTTCAACCCAAAATCTCTAAACTTGTGAGTTTAAGCCACTTTCACAAGACATAGTTGTTCTAGTTTCAAGAAATCTTCACTAATAAGGGGAAAAAAACCTAAACCTATGATTCATACAGGGCATATCTAAAGCAATTTCACACTACATGTACCGGTAAATCTTGTTGAGGTTAAGTCTATGATTCTGCTTGGAATAGACTTGCAGACTTGAATACACAGCATCAAAATTTGATCGGCAGTGAAGGATGCAAATATTCTTGCATGGTGATTAACCTGTTGAAAGTGAGTCCCGTGAATACTCCGGCATGTGCCTATGGGACATGCATGTTACAGCAAAATCAGGCTGTCCTCAACGGGTTAATGTTGAACCCTATGTGCGCCTTGAGTGCCAGTTACACCCTGTCCACAGGCTCTGGTACTGAAAGAGATACCAGGCTTTCTACATGTTGTGCTCAAAGAACAATCACAAGTGCCGCATACAGCGATGTCAGATCTGCTATCAGAATTTATCTAGAACACGGGTCTAGTCTCTTCATTTTTTTTCAAAGCTTGTGATACATATGGCAGTCATGAGAATAATCACTAATTGAGTTGAAAGGCAAGGAGTGCTCCTATATCAATGTCGATAAATCTGATCATAATTCAACAGGCATATGCCAGTATCATTTTATTTGAACAAGTGCCAAGATTTTCAAGTCCCGTCCCCCCCAAACACAGACAAGCTTTTGACTCTATCAAAATTTTGCTTTGCATCGAGAACAATGACATAAACGAGAAATAGTAGTTGCAAACCAGCACAAAAGGCGGAGAGGAACCACAGGAACATCGCAACATTTCATTCGCAATAATTACAATGCCGAGGTTTCATCAATGAGTGTTGATTGTGAGACAGTCAACATGCTTCCAACATTTAATAGTCAAATCAACCCCAACATCCCCCCTGCATATCATCCTGCTATCCACCTAAATGATTAGGGGAAATACTAATTAACGCGTGTTGGCTTTCGCACGACTGACACCGGCAGACTTCTATGAACTCTTGGCACCTCTTGCACCGATCACAAAAGAAGGGGGGGGGGATAATTTCACATTTCCTGAGAAAGGGAGGGGGCAGCTCTTGCTTAAAAGAAGATTCAGTATATGCACGGTAGAAGCATCGCATTGCACATGTGCGATCCATTCAAATCACTGTGCAAGGAGACCCTAGCAAAACGCAATGTCCCCTGGAAGAAACACGTACTATACCAGCTATTCCTATACCACTGCAAGCTGTTTGCAGCTAGAACAGTCAAAAGTGACTGGAGTGTTTACCAACAACCAATGATGGATCTCAAATGTCATACTAACATTAAAAAGCTTCCACAAAAATCTGAAATCATCAATGAAAGTGTGAAGTTATTTGCAGGTATAAACTGTAAAAGGGAGAAATCCAAGACAAGAAAAATGCTGGAAAATAACCACCTGTGTGATTTAGATATCCTCCTTCTATTGAATACGGTATGCATTCCAAACTTGTAAATTTGGAGAACAACTCATTTCAAATTTTCAGGTAATCATATTCCTCTAACTTTGCAAACTGTATTTTAAGTTTAATATAAAATCTTTGTGGTGTAACTTCAGCAGCATCACTTTAAAAACTCCAAAAAGGGAAAAAATCTCTATCAGTTTTGTCATGTGATCAAAATTAACAGACATATGCAAAGTTTCCAAAACTAAAAAAAAATCCTGCCTCATTCAATTCACTTTATAAGGAAGTTTGAAGGGAATTCTTCTACAGTTAGTGTGTAAAAATGGTTATATGATATTTGCTCTTGAGATAATTGCCCCATTGAAATATCTGCAAGCTAAGCCAAACATAAATTCTACTTACAAATATAACCCTAACCTTAATCTCAATCCTCACATCAAACTAAACCTACAACCTTATCAAAACCCTTACCCTTTAATAGTCCTTGGAGAAATTAAGACTGGAGCAAGTGCTGCAGGAGCAATGTCGTGTCACAGTAAAAATATGGCTGGCAAACTCACTTTCCTTTTGTTTTTGTGGCATTGTCTGTTTTTGCTTGTGTTTTCTGTCAATCCATGAAAAAGCACATCTGGTGCATTGTGATTTTAACTCCGCTACAGATTTCTCCCGTCACCTGCCTTGAAACACTCGCTGCACTCAAACCGCCGCCGTACAGCTATTTAGAACAACTTAAAAAAATGAGTGCTATATTTAGCCAATTCTGTCCAATATTTCCCTTGTTAATCCCCCGAAGGAAGTGGTGTATTTCCAACAACTGCTCCAATCAAAGTAGTAGGCACCTTCTCACTCATTCGTCTTCCCTTTCACTACACCTCAGATGAGATGTAAAGGAGAATTTAAAAATCTGACATCGAGGGCAGCATTCATTGCAGCCAAGTGAAGACTTATTTTTTCATTTTCTTTTTTATATTAAAGATTTGTCAATAGGGCAAGTCAAGAGTTTCAAGCAGAACAAAAGCACTGTCAATAATCACAGAAGGTTAACCTTTTATCTCTTAACTCATGATCTGCCTGCGCATCAAACAAGACAGAAACAACTTCAGATCAGACTACTACAGCACAACCACTCTCTGTGCTAGGGCATACAATTTACTTTGAGAAGAATAACCTTTGAAATTGGCATACACTGTACCATTCTGATTTTGCACTTTCCCATGGCTGTTGGCGACATCAAAGAAATGACAAAATATCACATGACTGAGATATATTCGGATGTTGCCAATTTGAATCTAACCTCTCCGTCGGAAAGGGTTGCCTTGTTTGAAATGGATGATGATTTGGGGGATGATGGGATAGCCATTTAAAAAGAAGAAGAAATGATCAAAATTAAAAATATGTATTACTTGGCTCTTCATCAACAGTTTGATATGCATGGAATTAATAGACATCATCCCTAAATAAGAAATGAATATCAAAATGCAAAATAAGGGTCCGGTGATGAATAAGAATGAAAACAAACAGCAAATACAGGTCAAGTAATGCTTTGTTTTTTGTTTTGTTGCTATTTTTGCTAAGTCAGAGGAAGATGATAATAAAAGGTTAAAAAAAAATCAAAATTTCTTGAAAGTGTTTACTGAAAATTACAGAAAGCGTTTGGTCATATCCGCTTTATATCTTCTACTTATCTATAAAAAGTGACCTTCAACCTTGTCTTTCTGATAGAGGGCCCCAAATTACAATCTAAACAAGTTCAAGTTGCACATTGTTTGGATGGTGCGACTCAAGAGAACTGACAATACCCACGATAACCAGGAACCCGATCCTCGCCTCATCGTCCTGACAAGTCGGTCACTGACAGCTTTATCGCTATTTTAATCTTATCATCCCCTTGAAAGTGTCAGGTAATGATGCGACTTCTGTGAAGCTGTGTTTGTATATCCCAGGTAGCTATGTGTGTCAGTCTGTCATGGGGTGGGTGGGGGTGGGGGTGGGGGGTGGGGGGGTACTGGGAAGGCAGAGTTGGGGGAGAAGGAAAGGTAATATTCAATATAAAGAAGTGGGTAGGGAGGAGGGAGGGAGTGCAGAGTGATGGTTGAACTGGTTCTGGTATCTAACCACCCCCTCCCCCCTTCCCTCCCTTCAGGGAGTCTGATCAAGCTATGAGGGGGAAGTATCCCTTGACTATCCAGGGTAGGAGATCCTTGGGGATAGCACAGGGAGATGACAGGATTGTGGGACAGGGACTATAAAGACAGGAGAGGTTGAACTGCACAGAAAAGAATCAAAACTTGCTACAACTGTCAGGCTCGTAAGTGTGTGATCATGAATAGCACACGATGAAGCACCATCAAGCAGGCATTTTAATTGTTGAATTTGGTTGAATGGTTGGAGATTCCTATCCTACAGCCAAAACTGAAAGTATGTGCACAGGAATGGACTTGTGGGATACATGTCACAGCTCGCCTTGCTGATAAAAGAGATCAGAAAACATGGGTGAAGGATCATGCATGTGAAGGGAGAAAAAAAAATGCAAGTAAATTTGCTTACAAAGACCCCAAAATGATCACATAGCTAAAAGTTCTGTTAATGTATTACACAAGCAGAGATAACACAAATTAAGGTGAATGTACTGGAGTCATGCACAATGAGAAAATTTCAATGTGAGATGATCATAATAGTGATATTTCATTTACAACTCTATGCAGGATGCAATGGAGGTTGGTCGGCACTCTCTCCGCTGGTACATGTGGTTTACTGATCTACTTGGTTCCCTGAACGGGGTGGTGGCAGGGCTGGCGTTCTGTAGCCGCCGGTTCGTGTGGTTGATGACGGCGTACCGCCGATAGACCGAACAAGGGGACGGTCGTTTGCTGCAGTGGGTCCGTAACGGGGGTTGAATGGGAGGGCGGCCCTGTAATGCCTTATTATTGTCTGTCTGGCTCTGGTGGGAGAGATCCAGGCAGGAGAGACGGTGCTGCCCGTCGCATTTCTGCGAAATATCTCGCTCGGCCGGTGGCATCCTGGGAAAAAATGGCAACTGTACTGGAAAAGGACAAAATTGATGGGAGCAGTTCCTTGCACGATCTTTTGATTGGTCCAATCAGCTCTGCAATCCAAATCAAGCAAAATAATCCATGGCTTTGCAACATGTGCTTACGTTGAGTCAGAGCAAAAACGTTCTAATCCGCAAAAGAGAGAAATTGTGACAGTTCTGTACAAGTGCACCTTTTGAAATGGAACTTTCCAAACATCACACTGCCAAAATGGAGCTGATCACATTCCACTGTTCAGCTAACCCTTCTAAATTTGAGTGCTCCAGAATGGTATATTGTCAGAGGTGTGGCAACATGGACACAATATGCCATCGTTTGGACCTTTCTACACACTCACACCTACAGGGTCATTCACGGAGGACAATTCACTCCTGCTGCTAATAAATGCTTCCACTTAGAAGTTAACACCTTGCTGTGATTAGTAGAGGAATTCACCGTCAGCTAGCCCAGGCAAGTGGTAGACATCCAAGGTAACACGCAGTCTCCAGGCTGCAGGAAGAGCTGTAAATCAGAACCCTACGATATCTCTTCCAATCATTAGAATCCTCCCTGGCTGGGCTCACACCTCGATCTTTTATGTGCCGGAGAAAACATGTAACAGCTCGGGCCTCGCTCAAAACGAGCTGATTACGCAGTCAGAATCGATTTTGATCTTTTCGCTCACGTACGAGAAGTGCTGGAAGGAAAGGAGATGTAGATACTTGCATAACAAGCTGAAAAGCAGATGCTGGAGAGAAGAGAGGGAAAAAAATGAGTGTCAGCATTCAGCAACTTGCTCTGGCACTGTACAGAAGCATCCTCCTGAATCATACAAACTTCGGGTTTTGAACCATCAAAACTTCGGGTGCCAAACAAATGCAGTGTGTTCTTGGCATCGTCACTGTTGGCAGAGATCCTCCATCCAGACTGTTCGCGGTAACCGTTTTGACTAGCACTACATCTCGACCTTTCTTGTGTCCAACGTCGGCAAATCCAGTGTGCATATTATTCCTGCATGACACAAACTACCTGAGCCGGCTTCAAGTTGTCAGTTAACTGATCTTAAGCTAGAGATGAGATTGATCCTTGGTCGATTACATAATAGCTTGATCTCGTACTCTGACTCACATCCTTGGACACAGAAAGTACAAACTTTGGATTCCCCCCTGAGTCCTTCTACTAGGAAGGGGAGGGCGACACAGACAGAAACAGGAAGGAGACTAAATGTGACCCACCACAACAAAAGAATCCTAAAGTCGCTGACGGCTGAGTCAAGAAAATCAAGTTTGAAGTCAGATCATCAAAATCAGTCAAAACATTTGGATTTCTGTGTTTGGCATAGTTTTGTAGTCTAATGTATCATCTATCATCTGCCAAAATTTAGAAGCTAAATGAGGAAAGGCAAAAAATAAGCGTTTTTCTGGTCCATGATTTTCCGACTTTTAACGGAACAGGAACATGTCCGAAGATTTGGATTTAGCGGCGCAGCTAGACTCTGCCCCTAGCAACGAGAGAGTGATCTTATTGGTCAGTGCGTGGCATCCTGGTTACTGATTGGTCATGCATAGACCGCTGGTGCTAAGCTTGAATGAACGCCGCGGAGGTTGCTATGAGCAGACCTTCTTATTGTCAAGAGGTGAACACTGTCTTGCCTCCCCTTGATCATGATAGCGTCGGAAGGAAAACTTTGAAGGCAGTTTTCTCGAAACGCTGATTTCCTAAACCACTCGACATGGGCTAATAAAATCATCAATATCTGAGTACTTTTATGAGTCGTGTTATATATGAAATTAAAGTGGAAGAGTAAGGGAATAATGTCATATCATCTTCAGAAAATTGTCCTCCCCCGACTTTTAGATCCTTATGTTGTAACAGGTCACAAATGAAGATTAATAGAGTGACTACTCAAATAACTACAATTTGGAACAGAGAAAGTTAAGATTCATGCCATGGTCAAATGTTAATAGTTGCATGCATCAAAAGCTGTTAAAAACGGAGCAAGGCTGAATTCACCAGAAAACTGCAACAGAATGGTAGCTCCCTAGTCAGTCATTGTTTTTGCTTTGCTTTGTAGAGCAAATACATTCCTGAATTCACTGATCAAGGGAAGACAAAAAATATTATCTTTACTTGTCAGACAGTCTTAAAATCTTACAAAGGTTATAGGAGAAATTTTGAGGCCAAAGCTTAGTGTGGCTAAGGGGAAATCATGAGGAGTGATACTCAAAATGCAGGGAAGTATAATGTGAGATGATGAAAGAGTGCAGGAATAAATACCAGTAGCAGGATATGATGACATGTAAGAAATCCATAACAGAAAGTATTGAAAATTCCAATATCAGTCTCCTGTAACAACCACATTCAAACCGAAGAAAAACAACTCTCTCTATCTAGAAATTGGCTACAACTTGTACAGTTAATCAGAAGTTATGATTCCATTTTATTCTGAGAGGGTTCCAATCCTTCTCAGTCAGTCATAACCAAATTTTTGCAAGGCATCAAATGCATTTCAGTCGCAACAGTTTGGAGCCTGCTGTCAAAAGCTTCAATTTACTGCAGCCATGATTGGGCAATTTACCACAGAGTGCGTAAAGATTATTCAGGAAGTGTTCATTGATTGAAGAATCTGCTAATGAAGAGAGGATAACCTAGATTTGATTACATGCACAGTTTGTAGACTGAAGGCGACCCACTGTGGTGAAGAAAATTGTATAATTATGTGCACTGCTGACACACAGTTATGGACCAGTTCCACCATCTATATGATGTCACCGAAAGAAAGATGGGGAAGGACTGAAGTGTTGACCACACCCAAATCACTTGACTTCAAGTTAAAGGATGGTGCAATCCTTGGTGAAAATTATCACAATGGTTTTGAAGCAATCATCTGTACAGTGTGTACAGTGCATATATGACTACATTTACCCTAAACCAGGATGGGACGCCACACGGATGATGCGTGATTAAACTGATGTGACTAGAAGCACCAGGCACTTGGACATTGTGTACAAGGCTACAGAGTTGAATTTACAGAGGTTCAGGAGCACTCCTGGGCCTGATGTCATAAAAGATGTTAGGATGGCAACTCTTCCTGGAATGACAACTTCCCGTAGCAACAGCCAATCAGGAAGCTGGATTCTTGTCATTACCATGACAATTGCCATTCCAGTAAGAATCGCTATCATATCATTTTTTTTTTTCATGAAATGGGGCTCTGAGTGTTCTAAATGCCCTGTATATTTTCAATGGGGTGTGACCCCTGTGGAAACTGCCAGCAGCCGTCAAAGCCATCGCTGAATGACTAAGACCCCGCGATTGCTGATTGTTTTCTTCAAGGTGACAGAGAAAGTGGTCAGAATAAATCCTACGGCTGTTAGAATATTACTGATGAAGGGGAGGGGTGACTCAATGACTAAAGGGTCAAACTCAAGACCAATTGAAGAGGAAACTTGTGATCCTATATGACTAGCATGTACATTAAAGCTTCATTGTCTTTATACCTACATCACAACCCTAATTCAAGCTTCAACTTCTAGACTACCAGCAATACTAGAAATAATACTACAAGTGTACCACAAATTATACATCTACACTGTACCATAAAGACTGCTACACTCCATCATGAAAGATAGATTTAACTTTGCACCTTTACCAGTGTCACACTGGAAGCACTTTTGGCTTTACCGGTGCAACTTTGCACCTTTCAGAACAGAAAGGTGCAAAGCTGTACCTCTAAAGGTGCTCCCATTGGTTCACTGGTCAGAAAGGCACAAAATTGAACTTTTTTTTAAGTGATAGTACATGTACTTCCACAACTACTACCACCCCCATTACCACTACAGCTGTACATATTGCTACTATCACTGCTGATACTACTATTACTAGTGCTTCTACTACCACTACTAGCATTTCAATTGCTACAAATAAATTTGACAATCACTGCACACTATTTGATAGAGAACTTGTGATCTGTTAATGAAATGGAGTCTCCAAATCCATTCCTCGGTCACTAGGATGAGAACTGGTTGTGCTCCAAATTGTTTGACTAAAATGATTCTATGGGATTGTTAGTGAAGGATGGGGCTTGTTAAAAGATTCTACCAATTGATGGTATCCTCAAAGTGGAAACAACCTGCTGGGTTGCTGATATGTAGCATGCTGGGGCTCCCAGCCCAAAAGGAACCACCAGAATTACCGAAAATGACTGCTCATTTCATTTCAGGGCCGTGTTTCCCTAAAGCACACAGCAATAATTGCAACCTATATTGTACTGAATATGCCTTTAAATGTATTTAACAAGTGAAGTACATTGTATCAAAAGCCATTCCCTAATGGAATATGTGTCAGGATTAGTGAGTAAACTGTTCCTAACAAATTCCTAACAAAAAGTAGCTTTATTCAATGATGTATATGCATTAAGTTTAAAAAGATTGCATGCTCTCAAGAAATTTGATTTATGAAATAGAAGTCGATCTACTCTTGACTTTGTCAGGATCATAAAAATTTCCATACAACAGAAACTCACGATAAATTTTACATTTAAGTATAGAAAACTTTAAATAAAAAAAAAATATGTAACATATTGAGGTAAGAATACAAAATTTGTCAAAAGCAGTGATAGATTTTGATATTTATAATCCATGGCATGAAACAATAAGACTGTGGTATAGCTTGCTTCATAGGGATAACCACCATGTATGTGGTGATGGTTCAATCTGGCCAGAGTAAGAGAAGCAGACATGGTCTAGCGCCATCTACTGTAAAAACATGGCCAGCCTCTCTCCACTACTCACACTTCAGCCTTCTCGAGACACCCCTTGACCAGTGTCCAGCTGTCCAGCCAGGACAGGGCTATGCTGCAATACACTCACAACACAGTCTGACCAGCTGTCTAATCGAAATAATTGTCTCTGCCTATTTGATGTCTATTCATCAATAAATCAAGCTACCGACACCTTAATATAATGTAACAAAGGAAAAAAAAAAACATCAACATGTACCTCACAGAATGCTCCACAATATCTATCAAAGGTTACAGTTCTAGGTCACACTTATGACTCCTTACACTTTTCTGGATTGTTTTCTTGTCTGTATTGGCAACTTTCTCATTTTCTCCTTGATTTTTAACACTGACATTTTATAACATGTGCAACTCTGTTTTACAGAAAAAAAAAAAGAAGTAAAAAAAAAAAGGAATGAAAATGCGCACCATAAGTGCCTTTAGCATGCGGCACACTGGTACTGTTCAAGAATAAAAACAGGTCAGTACAGTAGCAACAGATCAGTGTAGCCATCACAGAAGAGCTATTACTCACATAGAGAGTGGACTCTTCATGGCCAAGTACTGGTACAGAAAAAAAAAAGCCACTAAAACCTCTTTTCTCAAGGATATTGTGACAAAATATATTATCATCAAACAGTAAGGGTGCAGGACGGTGCAGGACGGCATTCGCCCAGAATGTACAACAAGTGCTATTTTATGCCCATTTCCTATTAAAATTGATCTAAACAAGCTTGATATTCTTCTTATTTTGATTTATAACCAGACAAAACTGTATAAATTACAAACTCAATTACGCGCTACAGTAAATGTTGACTAATGCTGACTATCTATGACAATTCTCCGAACAGCACCGACTCTACGGTGTTCTACTCTTTACAGTGACTTGACTGCCGTGCCTCCACAATAATTATTTGTCCTCGAAGCTAGCCATTAAAATATATAAACAATTTATGTATTGGCTTTCCAGTAATAGACTTTAAAAAAACCCACTAGAGTGCCTTTCATACATTTTTTTCATTATTTCAACAGGGAAAAAGACATGGCCTGGAATCTTTCTGCAACAGCCATAATCATTTTTTCATCACATACGCTGCAGTAAATTCAATCAGTCACCAACTGCTGTGATCTAGTATCTGGGAATTGGCAGGGCCAAGTTAACATAATTTAAAAACGTCTTCTTCTTTTTTTTCTAAATCTCGCCTCATTTAGCTGATGTCACTCTGTTTGGGGTCTTTTTGTGTGTGAATTCTGAATGTATTTTGGTTTAGGCTAAAAGTGCCAGTCACTTGAGTTATTTCTGAGTGCATGCTTGATATGAAGAATGTTTGAAAGTATTAAATGAGCATGTTGTTTCACACAAAAATGTTGTAGAGTCAAGAGTTAGAACTAACCCCATTCTATGATAAATCAAGTTCTGTAGAGCTTCGAAGTTTGATGTACCCCCAAGAGATTGCCGCAATCTCTGTTGAGCTTCTAAGTTTGATGCACCCAGAGTGATTTGACATTCTTCTTGTATTTAATTTCTCCTTCTATCTCTCCATTTCCCCGTTATTCTGTCTATCATTGGAAGACAATGACACTTATGCTCCTCTGTCACCAATTTTACACGCTGGACCATTCCCTCCAACACACAAGTTTTGTTGTTTTATTCTAGAAAGTAAAACATACGAATAAAAGGGATTGATGCTAGAAGATACACGGGTCACGTCCATAGCTGTCAAAACCTTCTATTTCAATATTTCTCACCTACCAGTAATAGTTACATGTCAGAGCACTATGCCTTATTTTTTTTTTCAGTGATAAAACATGTTCACTTGTTTAACTTAATTTAACATCGAAAATGAAATTCCACAAACCGATTTAGATTTTATACCAGAGTGTTATGATATTTTCAACTCTTCAACACTTGGTGTATTGTAAAGGTGGCCTTTTTAATCGGGTAAAGTTTGCCTGGATATACACAAGTACCAGAAAAAAAAAAAGACCCCAGAGACACCAAAAATCTGGGTCTCTCCACCCACATCATTTGACTCCAGAGCATAGCTTTCCTTCTCTCCCACTACACGACATGACCCATCCTAACATCTTTTCCATTTCCCCTCCTCTATTGTTAAACTCTCAAACTTGTTTTCCCTCCAATCCTTTCTTCTCTTCTCATACCATTCTCCATTTTTTCCTATGCCTCATTTTTATTATCTCCTGTCATCCTTGGATGTTCTTATCTGTTTCATCATCCATTCCCACCCCTCTGGTGTTCTCATTCCCTCCATCTCTCATCTCTTCTCTTTTCCAATAATATTCTCCTTGATTCCTATTCATCTCTCTCCCTCTCTTTCTCATTTTCTCATTCTGTCTCTTTCCATCCATCTACCCATATATCTGTTTATCTATTACAAATACACACATACACGATAACTTTCTCTCTATCTCTATCTTTCTCTCTCTCTACTCTTTTCCCCCTTACTGTCTGACAATCTTTCTAGTCTTCTGGAATGTCCTTATTTTCTTCCCTTTCCACTCTGTCTCAACCATATAGGCGTGCAGATTGCTCCCTGCCCCAAATTACTATTAAGATTATTATTTTAGTTGTCTAGTACTGGAATATCTGTTTTTCCCTTTGTTCCGAAAATTATTGAGTGTGAATCTTTATATATAAGATAAAGCCGTAAACATTCAATACTGAATAAAGCGCCCTTAAGCATCAACAAAAACAACAACACTCCTTCCTTTTGTTCCTCTTCATTCTGCCCATCCAAACTCCAAACCATCTCTCCCGTTCCCATCTTCATCTCCTCTCTGTCCTCATCACCCTATCCCTAAGCAACCTCTCCATCCTCCCCGCCCCCAAAGTCCAGGACTCTTCCATCATCCCTCATGGCATGCATGCTGCGGCTATTTTCAGCCGAAACCTTAAACACTATCCTCGAGTATTGTCCAGGGTATTCCGACAACCTGGCATACACCTGAAAGAAAATATGAATCACATCTTGAGAAGTGGACACAAGTCATTCACCATCATCTGATCTCTACCCATTCCTCGACCCCATTCCCCCCCCCCCCCCCCACCACAAAAAAAAAAAAAAAAAGAAGGGGGAGGGGGTGGGATGGGGAGGGGCTAAACAATATGAGTCAGAAAGATGTTAACAGAAAAGGTAGGGCAAACAGCATTTTCCCTTTTTGTAACCTGACATGGAATCATACAGAAAGCAATGCCTTAATCTCTCTTAATTAAGCAAAGAAAATAATGTTCTACTCCTGTATGTTTGCCGACTTTATAGCAGGCAATGCATAGCAGATGCATTGGTACCAAACACTAACTGACAATAATACATGCATTCCAGTAATACAGGAATATGATTCAAAAATATATCAAGGGGAAAAAATCAAATTATACAAAAGGTAAATACTGAATATTACTGTTGGCTTTAATGATGTGGAGATGTTGGAATTGATGATGATAATCTGATAATACTGCAGATGGTAGGTTATCAAAGTGATGCATTATATAGCACTATTTTTTTTTTTACAAAAATAATGTCTTCACACAACATGATTGACACACAAAAACAAAATGCATCATTAAATTTACTTCTTACAAAAATTCATCCTAAATTTTGTCGGAGTGAAAGGGTCCCTTTCTTCATTTCTCATCCTTAGCTAACTAGTAAACTTTGTGCATGGTTACAATTTTTACACAACACTCATGAGTTAAGGTATATAAACTCAACATCTAGCTACTTAGACTACTCTACAGATACTGTTTAAGTCCTTCTCTTTGATGCATTACGGAGCAAAGTTTTGTTTTCAGTTGACTGAATTCATATCTGTGACAAGGTGATAAAACTAAGGAACACTTCTGCTGAGAATATGATAAGGAAAGACACTTGAAATATGAGATTAAAAGGATGGGCATTTTTAGTTTTCAAATCTGTCACTGCAGAGTCCAGTTCATGTAAATCTTGAAAAATATGCCCCCAAAAAGAAACAAACAAAGAAAAAAACAGGCGACGATGATCAATGCAGCACTCCTACCTAGTTTTCCGCTTGCAGCCGCGGCGCACCTTTCCGGGGTACTCGACGAGATTCTGGATCGGCGTGCAGGGCCGGTGGATGTACCGTCTACTCCTACTGAGCTGAACGGGGGATATTAAGTTCTTCTTTGGCGTGCAGACCACCTTTGAGTCCAAGAGTGAGCAATTCATCATGGAAACTCAACTACGGACGTACCACAAAATTTTGGGAAATAAAAGGAAAAAAGGGGCAAGTATCCTTTCACATTCTGCACAGGATAGCAGAAATAAGCAGTGACTAAAAAAAAGTTTTCTTGATCCACCAAGAGGGGTTTACTCCAAATGTACTGGTCCAGAGGTACGGGATATGTGGAGGCTGTAATTCAGTGAGCCAATGTTGTATGACACAATAATCAGAGGAACTGTGTCCTTTGGTTCCCACTCGGTGTGACTAGAGGTACAGACGACACCCAAGTGACAGCAAAGTAGAGAGACAGAGAGTACTGTCGCACAAGTTTGGCGGCGCGTGTGGTTCCCTCTGACCAAGTTCATAGATCGGTCGGGTGATGGAGGTTGGGGGGGGGGGATCACTGATGAAAGGATCTGTCAGGAGTGAGTCGCACCAGCTGCATCGATGTCTCTCCTCAGTGAAGAAAACCAAATGCTACATACTTGACTCTTTTCCCCCCTCATTTCTTTGCTACCAGCTACAAATCGGGACGTATCAAGCTGTCGTTTGGGGGGATGACTCGCAAGAAAAATGAACAGCACATCTGTATCATAGACTAACAGCAGCAAGCAACCGACCCAACGCATCGGAAGAGCAAGACAGTGAGAGAACAAGAGAAGTCATTCCAGAGTTTGTCCGCAGCACGAGGAAAGCTTCCTCTCTTAACAACCCTCAAGAATCATTAATTGCATTAGCCGAAGGAGAGCACTTAACCCGTCGAGCCCCATGACCTTCCCAAAGCTATTTTTGAACTCTGCAATATCATTCCCTCCCTTCCATTCTCTCTCTCTCTCTCTCTCTCTCTCTACCCATCTCTCTCTCCTTCTCTTGCCAATTAACACACACACTAACACACACACACACACACACACACACACACACACACCTACATGCGTGTCACAACACCCAGCCCGACGTCACATTAAAGCTTTTGATCGCCTAATATAGATGCCTGATGCCTCCCTCTATCCCGTAATCCACTTCACTCCCAAATTATTCAGTGCAGACTCCCGATTATAAAAGTAACCATAATGCCGGTGATGCTACGTGCCCCTGCCTTTAATATCCCCCTTCCCTCCAACAAAATAAAACAAAATAAAGAGAAAAAAAGTGCTGATAGCGATAAAGCCAAGAAGACTATGTAACGCCTGCACAGAGAGATTGCAGCGATGTTTATCAGTCTTTTGGAAAGAAGAAAACTGTTTTAGCATTTTCACTTCTCACACTTCCTGTCTAGCAAAAAAAGCCAAGCAAACAACAAACAAACAAACTGACAATGCTGTGCAAAAAAAAAAAGTTAATCACTCCTTATTTTCCCAAATCATGCAGCATTTAGGCCTGCATCAAGTCTACCTTCTTGTGAAACTTCACTTTGTGTTGTTGTTT
The DNA here is from genome assembly GCF_964275005.1 of Diadema setosum. Taxonomy (NCBI): domain Eukaryota; kingdom Metazoa; phylum Echinodermata; class Echinoidea; order Diadematoida; family Diadematidae; genus Diadema; species Diadema setosum. Next base: position 19,107,714 of record NC_092701.1, on the reverse strand, counting down.
TTTTCTCAGATTTTACTTCAAAAAACAACAGAACTTCCTCAACCCGTCTTTCATTTTGCAGATTCTGGCCAATCTTTTAACTTTTTTTTTTTTTTTCACTTTCAGCCTTGCAACATTCTACTTGAACACAGTCACGTCCCAGCAGATGTTGTGTTTTCTAACAGGTGAAGAAACTATTTTGGTCCGGCAAGGAATTGTCAGGGTAATTCTGAAACATGTGTTACACTGTATGTGCTTATATGTTTGTTTGAGACTGTAAATAACATTCAGTGGGAAAGAGATCAAAAAGAAGGAATGTTGTTCAGGGCAGGCTTTTTTTTTTCATGAAGAAAAGAAAGTGATTTTTCAGTGTAGATATGTAGCTTCACTGAGATTCAGGCCTGTTTCTGCCACAGAAGCTGAACAAGTGGAAATTTTAATATCCATTCATTCTGACACCATTCCATGTAGTTAGAAGGTAAAACTCTACATATCATGGACATGTTTAATGTTACTGTTTCTTGCAATGGTAGCTGTCAAAGATTTAACAAATGAGATAAAAGAAGGCAGAATAAAACCATTGAAAATTATTAATTGATGAATAGGCACCATCTTGACTATGAGTATCTACAATCTGTAAGACGCTAAAAGTAAGACACTTTTCTTCCTCCCCTAACCCCCCCCCCCCCCCCCATACCCATTAACTGTCAGAAATGGTTCTCAATAACCCTGTCAAGTTATTGATGAAATGTCTGAGCCACACTGGAAGAAACTTGATAAACTGCCTGTATGAAGGAGCCTTGAAAAAAAAATGTGACAATTTCCCTACAAAGGCTAACAGAAAGGCGTGGGTTGTTGATACTTGTTTGTTTCGTTTGTTTGTTTGTTTGTTTTGTTTGTTTGTTTGTTTGTTTGTTTGCTTGTTTGTTTGTTTTTACTGGTGTTCTGAGGGCTTATGCATTTATACTAGCTATGAATACAGGTTTGATCTTCATCATATGTATGGACTGAAAACTAGAGAATCGTTTGTTATTTCTCGTTCAGGAATACATTGGTGGTAAATCAACAGTCGTGACATACTGGCAACAGTAAATGTCATCAGATGATATAGGGCATCCAAATTTAGTTGCAATCCCGCTTTTTATTACGGCTCCTTCAAAAAAATACGATGATATTTTTCACACAACAGAGGATTATTTCTCATGGCTCTAGGGAAGGGAGAGATCAAGTTATTAACCTTGAAGGTAACAAATAGATGAAGAGGAAAAAGATGTGGGGCTTGAATCCGCAACCATCCTGAACTCCGCAAACGAAAGCAACATAACCACTAGACCACTGGGTATCCTCCCGTGTGACCTTACTGTAATAAGGAACATCCTCTACATCTACGAACAAGATTACAAAACTCTTTGTTTATGCCACTCACACTGCTTTGGAGAGTTTCTTTGGCTCGACAATCCTGAGAGCCACGTTTGCTTCTTTCTCCTCTAGACTCTGGCTGGGCTGAGCTTGAAAAAAAAAAAGCTCATTAGGGCCATGTCAAAAGAAGATTATAAATAGGTTCAACGACTGGGATAAAGTTTGACTATCTACTCCTTTATCATTGTTGTCGTTGCTTTGGTCTTTATTATTCCTTCAAACTTCAAGACTGATCAGTCTGCTATCATATGTCAATGCTATGACACTCTGATGTGGAAAGAGAACAAAAAAACAACAACAAGCATGTCTCAGGGAGACTGAGGAAAAAAAATTATCACCTTGTATGAGAATTCTTCTTCAGTACTGACAGAAGTTCCACGAATATGATGCAGGCGGGAAAGATATTAATTAATACCTTTCCTTGACATTAATGTCACACTTCCTGTTAAGAGGAAGTGGGTGGGCGTTACATTGTCCCCCTCCCCAAATGATGAAAAGGAAGGGAAAAAAAAGAAAGATGTGTATATTAGGCGTCGCCATGGCACGCAACCCAAGCTGTTGATGTCAGAGGGGAGGGGGGGGGGGGGATCAGACAGGGGGATGCGGGGGGACGAGGACGAGGCGCCTGACTGACCTTCGCCGGGAGCAAGGGGTCACTTGATCGTGACTTTCCTCTTCCAGCGGCTTAGGGCTCGCTGCCGCGGACTTTAATTATTCACATTTTGGCATGTGATACACCCCCCGTAGCAGGAAGGGGGAAGCAGAATAACTATCTAGGACACTCCCTAATGTGTATGCACTTTTTTTTTTTCTCCTCTACTCAAATTGAGCTGAAGGTGATTAATAAACCTGCAAAGATACGACAAGAATTCAGCTACGGCATCCATTACACACATGTAAGCACTCACCAAGTTAAGGTACTAGTGACTATCCTATAGATGTATAATTTCTATAGACTTTATTCTTCTAACAAGAAAAGTAATTAGGTTGAGGATTAAATTGCTGAAAGCACACAAAAATTGGTCTCTCATCTTCAATATCTCTTTGTTAATGTGAATATATTTTGGTCTTGCATTTCTTCCTCCTCTATGGCAGAAACACAAAGGTTCCTGAAATAAAACTGACAGTGACGGAATAAAGCTGATAAAATCGAGATGAAGGTGATTTCTTTGTGAAGATGGGGGTGATTGAATGGCTGGGTTATGAATTGTGAGCCTGGTTCCTTCAACTAGATTTGAGTACCAATTCCTGCTGCAGGAATAATGATTGAATGATGTGATAGCTGTTACATCAGGCTATCCTTAGCCTTTTGTGTCACTCCAAGACTATTTTGTGTTCTTGATCCAGGAGCTTCTTTCAAGTTGCCACATTTAGTCACTATTCACTGATCCTGAGGAAAGAAAACATACATATCTTGCAAACATGCAATTTTTTTTTTCTGTCTCTTAGACCTTCAAAAGGAAATCATTCCTCCATACCTTGCGAATGGGAAGTCATCCAGACGACTGGAACCAAGGTGCTCAATGGAGTTGTCCGCCTCAGTGACGCAGGGGTTGCCGAAGGAGTTGAGACTCTCGCGGGACTGCGTCCGGCCGCGGCCCGGACCGCCTCGCTGCGTGGCCGAACTGTCCGGTCCACCGGCCTGTCTGGACGCTGACCTGTCTACCGTTGCATAGGGAGGCTGGTTGTAACTAGGGGAGGGGGGTCTGGACGTCCTAGAGTCTTGGGAGATGAAGAAGTTTGATACGGATACAATTCAGTATGATTCAGAACACAAGAGTTAGATATGCCACCGCACATCCCGGATGTTACCTCTTGCCAACATGCTATCATCTTAATGATGACAATACAGTCAGGTTTGTATGTTGTACATGTGTATCGCAAGGCAATACTTGGGTACCGTCAATTTCAGAGTTGCTCTTGTGCAACGACAACAAAGACAATTCCAAACTCACATTCTTTGAAGAATAAAATGATTGAAATTGGGATATTAAGCAGAAATTTTCATTTGATTTTGACTCCTTGCTTCGATGTTGCATGATACGACTTTGTTTCCCCTTGGGCCTTGAATGCTCTCATACTATCACTGATCCCTGATGTCAAACACTAATGAACTACCAATAATCAGAATACAGTATAGCTTGTAATATCTCATACTAACTATAAGGGAGTTCTTCATTTCATAGTATATATCTGATACAGTCAGTACGAACAGCAAAACAAAACAAAAAAATATATACATCTGAATGGACCAGGTATGTATACATTTTGTCATTTTAGTGGTATTCTTCTATTTAATGCCACTCCCGACATGATGAATCACATTGAATATTATCATAGCACATTCCTCACTGCATCAAAAGAGAATTTGATGGATGGAAGCAATGTCATAGGAGTTTCCTGCCTTTTTATTTGGCATTACATCCCATGTTATTCCATCTCAGGAGGAGAGAGAGGAGCACCAACCTTTACTTGAGCTGCGTTTTCTTGAGTCTCCTGACCCATGCCTCTGGTCACCGTGTACTTGTCCATGTCTGCTACCAGGCACGCTTCTCGTCTCGTCTTCCGATCTAAATCTAACTTCCTCATAGTCGTTTTCACTTTTAGTCCTCCTCCGACTCGAATTTGAATAACCACTGTCCTTGATGGTGGAATATGGGTCCTCTTTCTCCACACCGTTAGTCCAGACATCATGACGGGACCGTCGACCATCCGTCTGCTCCTGGGACCTCCGCGACTTCCGCGTTTTGTCGACAGTCGCGTACAGCGGCATCTCCTCCTGTTCCGGGTGGCGTCCATTGTGCAGCGAGTTCCTGACACCGCCTGAGGGAGATTCGCTCCTTCTGCTGCTGCTCCCCTGCCAGGAGTGCGGCCTGCGCTCGCGGCGGTCGCTGTCGTACGATCCGTCTGTGTCGTCGTCGAACCTGACCGATCTGCTCGGCGAGGGCGGGCGCGAAGACTTGCGAAGCGCTGAGGGCGTGGTCGGCCGGGACGTGGGCGTCCTCTCGTCAGGCTCGCTGCGGATAGGCGTGTCCTGAAATACGATGTGAGTAACTTGCTCCGTCTCTAAGGAGTCTGTGGAAGAATATTGCTTGGGACGCGCTCCTTGCTCAGCCCAGAGATCTCTAGGGGAGTTGTCGGGTGATCTTGACACATTTGGAGAGAAGAAGATTTTTACGGTGACAAAGACAATTGCATGAACTTATTCTCTGACATTGCTTCACCCTTCAAAATGTAAAAAGGGCTGGTATAGTATTGGTGGAGATGAGGATTGGGCTTTTAACTTTGTGCGAGATACCAAAAAACTACATATGAAATAGTACAGAGCGTACCATTCTAAAAGGAATCCAAAGTTTGTTCGATAAAATTCAGTTTTGGAATGGCCGAGACATCCAAAAACAAAGTAAAACACAGCCATCGTAATAAAAGGTGGGTCCCACCTTTTATTAGAATTGCCTTGTTTTGGATATCTCACCCGTTTCCGAACCAATTTTAATCAAATAAGTTGAATTCCTCTTGGAATTACATCCTCTTCCACATTCTACAAAAGGTTTCTCATTATCTCACCAAAAAAATGCTAGAAACCTGAAGTTATGTTGTAGGTGTCAACCAAAACTGTACCATCCCTTTAACCATGGAGTTACATGCTGGGTTAATGAAAAAGTTTTCAATATCAAAAAGATAATTTGGATTTCTTCACAACATACTGATGCAATGTTGTGCATTAGCAGCAGAAAAAAAAATCATCCTCACACCTTTATGTACATGACAATTCTGAAGGCAGTTTCCTTCATCTTTTGGTCGCACAATCTTTCACTGCATTTCAGACAAATGAGACATCATTTCAACTCTACACTGCTTACACATGCGCGTACACTTTTATCTGTGCATTGTAGTGCAGTATGCCACAGAATGCACCACCTCAAAAGACACGTATGCAATGGTGACAATAAACATGTTTCACTTTGTCAGGATTCATTCATTACTGATAACAACTTACAATGATAATATACATGGTAATATCTATTCTCATTCCTCATGGTACCTTGAATACATGAACAAGAAACAAAAAACAAAAACAAAATGAATTATCCAAAAAGATGCATAACTTGGCAAGATATATTTTCAAATGAAATAAAGGAAATCTGGCATCCAATGTTTGGCATGAGAAGTGACAAACCTCTTTTCTTTTGTAAAAGGTTGTATGCTGTGATCAGCTTTGAGGGGTCCACTGGGGCCCTTGGGTGTGGTCCTCATGGGCCCCTCCCTGTTCCCCTTGGACAGTAACCGGAAGGAGGAAGGGAGCGGTCTCTTGGAGTTATGTCTGAGGCAAAGAGAAATTCAGAAATTAAAACCGTTAATGTCTTGCCTGACAGCTCGATATGGTAGAATAAGCATTCATATCTGGGATTCCCAAACAAAAATAACAAACAACAAACCAAATTTTCATTTTTTCAAGACAATCCATTCTCCAGGTTAGGTTTGGACAATGTTTGTATGTGGGAAAAGTTCCCTCTACAATAGTCTGCTTTGTTTTTTCAACATGTGAGTTTTATTGTGGAATCTTCCTTCTAGTGTGAACTGGATGCCTTTTTATATTTGATAAGCACATCGTAATATGTATATAGTGTTTTCTCCAGTGGGTACAAAGCGCATTGAGATGTCATCTCTGGGTCAGTACAATATGTAATAAAAAAAAACCCACAAAAAACAAAAACAAAACAGAACAAAAAACTAAATAGCATAATAGATTCATAAAGTCATCCACTAATATGGACATAAAAAAAGATATGTGGAGATTTCTTAAGTTCATTGGACACAGTTTTAAATCTAACTTACCATAAATGAATTTTTCTACAGCTTGTAATCACATGGAGCAATGTAGCATATTGATGTGATCATAAAGAAACTTCTCGCGAAGTTTTGGGTTTCAGTTTCACGCCGACACTAAAATAAAAGACTGAGTTTGACTTGCCTGCTTTGGGAATCATCATTTGTTCCATCATGTCTGCTGTAACTTGAATCGGTGTCACTGTCTGCGGTATGGTAGCCTGAAAGGAACAACAGAAATACAAACAGAAATGGTTAGTTATAGGCTGTCTGAAAGGAAGCATGTTGATTAAGTGGAGGATAAATCCACACACACAAAACAAACTTTTTTTGTTTTGTTTTGTTTCTACACACATCACAAGCACATCACTGTCACCGTACTTTTTATACCGGGTGGGGATTATATTAGTACTTTACTTTTAAATACAAATAGCCTGGCAAAGAAGAATAATACTGGATCAAGAAAATAACAATGACATATGATTTACAGTTCTTGTCAGTTGACAAATTATAGACGGAATGATCCAAGGATATTTCAATTATTTATATGTTGGTCAACTATTCAATACATGTACGCCTTTATTGATATTTTAAAACAAGAGAAGTTAGACACCGAAACACAAACATTTTTGGGAATGTAATTATTCATCGTAGAATCTTGTTTCAATGAGGTGATTACATGTCCTAAGGGTTACAGATCCTATGTTAATCCACTCTCAGACATAACATAATAGTCTGAGATGCAAGTACTGGTACTACTGTATTGCATGGTAGTTTAGGACAAACTTAAAATACTAAAAAAATAATAATAATAATGAAAAATTCCATTCCATTAATGAGATATGAGTGAAAATGTGTTTTCATATAATGATGTCATAGTGACGTCACGGTCGACTGATCACAATGATTTTACTAGTTCTGTCGTCTTTGGGAAACGATACATATATGGTATAAGTTTGGAATTGATAGGCAGAGCACTTTCTGAGCTAACCTTTACACAACTTTTGAGGACAAATAAAGAAGAAGAAGAAAAACAAAGAATCAGTACAGTGATCCGAGAGGATACTCGGATCACCTAATAAAAAACATGCATATAAACGGGCAAACAAATAGAACAAAGATGTTCATTTATCTCAGACAATTGCTAGGGCACATATTTCACGTTAAAAAAAAATGGAGGTGGGATTTGTTGTTTTGTTTTTTAAACTGTCTGCAATATCTACATATCCCTGTACACAGTTGCAGTTTGCAGTTTGGATGTGATTAATTGTCCAAATCTGACCTCAAGAGGGGGTAAGTTGTTACAGACCACTCGGCCTGTTTGCTTTCCAATCGATACAACTGAAGAGTGTTGGAGAGTGTATGTCAACACATGTGGGCAGCTTGTGCAAATAGAATGGCAGGAAGTCACGACATACATGTATGTACACGCATGGATGTCATGTAGCTAATTAGACATACTTTATCGAGCAGAACATCTGCTAACAAAAGGCTGAATTATAATGAGACAAATATGACGCTGAGAAGGGTGCCGGTATTGCAGCCACTCATGACTGAAGAACAAACACAATCTCTGTTTGGAATATCTATGACTCTCTCTCGCAGGAAGCACATTATAATAATTCTGAAATTTGCATAAATGTGTAATTTTCTTCACAGGCAGCAAAAAGCATTCGCCTACCACAGCTTAATTTCATACAGGCTTATTGTGATATAAGTTTTTACAGATTTACTCAAAATTGGAATTGCTTTTGAATAGTAACAATATTTACTTCTAGATTGTGCTGTATAATGATGACGCTGATTTTATCAACAACACATACATGTACATGCAGTTTCCAAATCCTCTACAGGCAGATTATTGTACACCATACACACATAGATATACACACACACATACACACACACACACACACACACACACACACACACAAATGTGAAGTAGCATTTACACATGACAAAAACAAAACCAACAACGACAAAATGTTCAACGATAAAATGTCGTGTCAATACAATTAAATGCCTTACACACGCATCAGAATATAGAGACATACAGTACACACAAACCCACACATGCACTCGTATGTATGCCCAGCAATCACAGTTCGCTTTTCAATAGTTGTGTGAACATGAGCCTGGGGAATAATTTTCCTGGTATCGCATCACAATTTGCTACATAGTTTTACACACCACTGCTACACAAACTACCTTTTGTGTTGAAGTTTTCTTCCACAGAAGTGTACAGGATACCATTTAAAATATTGTTCATCAGCTGAAATTGATGATCAAATTTGAATTGGAAAATAGTTCCCTGGAGCCTTTTTTTTTTTTTTTTTTGGTATAACCCACTGGTGTAAAATTCTATCACAAGCTGTGATAGATGCTTTTTACCTCTGACTATCATTAGAAAACATGAATCCAACTTTACAGACTGACTGCATGAACACAAGAAGAAAAAAAGTAAATACAAAGAAAACTATGTAACATAGTTGGGGTAATGCTGACCAGGAAATTAAATTGACCATCTGACCACAATCAATGCAAGTCATACATTGCATTTCATTTGGTTTCCATCACAGCTCATTTTGACAAATGACAATATACAATTTATCTTGAACACAATGGCCCGAATTCACGAAGGTGGTACAAATGAAACCATGGTTTAAACCATGGACAAAAACCATGTAGCGCCAAGTGTCGCATGGAATATTCCGTTACGAAATCAGTCTTTTCGTCGATGAAATTATTCTTTTATAACGAAATGGCAACATTTTGTAACTAAATGAACATTTCTTGTACGAAATGATAATTTCGTTAACGAAATATTCATTTTGTCGACGAAATGACCAATTTCCTAACGAAATATTCCGTGCGACACTTGGTACTCCATGGTTTTTGTCTCTGGTTTAAACCGTGGTTTCATTTATACCACCTTCGTGAATTCGGGCCAATGAATACACCTGTGACTACTTCAACATTTTCTTTAAAAGTGCATTCTTATTGCGACCTTGTTAAAAGAAAACATTGATCATACTGACAAATAATCATAAAAGAATAGAGATATCAATAATTTACAAAAAGTCTGGATACAGTATTGATATTCTGTTTTGGTTTTTTTTTTTCCTTTGCACATCAGCAAACAATTTCTACACAGTTGATATCTTGCTTCAGAGTCAAATGACTTTTATAAGATCCCTACCCTAAAAATGTAATATGGTTTATACATGTATCAATACACATAAGTGTGAATTAATTGCCTAAAAATCCACTGATCTGCTGCTTTTTCTTTATCAATGATCAATTTAGTCAAGAACACTTTTTTTCTTAGAGGGTAACTCTTTTTTCATAATTAGGAATACAGTGTGAATACTTCACACTACAGAAATAAAAATTTCTGACCATCAAAAAAAAAAATTAAATTTTCTGAATCAAATTAAAGATAGAGCTCTTCCAATGACAAAATAAAACAAAACACAACACAAAACAAAACAAAACAAAACAAAAACAAAAACAAAACAAAACAAAATATATCTAGAGAGGAAAACAACAAAGAACAGAATTAATTTGCACTAGATGACAGGACAGAATTGATAACACATAAAACACACTGCACAGGGCTGGTAGGGTACTACAAATGTGGCCATTGATCGAAATACATTAATTTCCATTCACTGTGAGCTAGATGGGAGAGGAACATCTTGATGATAGATTCATTAATATGCCTCCCATTGACTGCGATAATGGCTGCCTATTGACACATCAATTAGGATGCAATGTGAGCGGTTATAGTCTGCGCAGTGGTAATCACAAATGCAACCGATGATAGTACGAGGCAAAGCACGCTGGGCACGTAATCCTACGAATACACAAACCAGGCACAATGTGGAAGGGTCGTATGCCGGTTTAATGCCATACTATTTACAAACTGTGTACGAGCAGGCTGCGGATCTGCAAGCGGAGGGAATTCCATTCATTCTTTGAATACCTCAGGAGGGGAATTTATCACTAAGGAAGCCATCTCCATGGTAACCAAGGATGCTCGGCTCCTGGAGACGGCATGAAAGGAGGCACAGTGGAGGGAGTACCTGGCAGACAATCAACTCGCCCATTGCATGCTACAAATGATAAAATCCCCTCTGAGCAACAGCACAGCGGGCTGAATATCCACAATACACTGTATGATAAAATTGAACTGTATAGCACTATAACCCAATAATGGCTGCCTTATGACTAATTCTTTGGTTTTGATTTGATGCAAATCAACCTGAATTTTCCCACCATTTATTCTCAGCATATCTATTTCACTGATATCAAACACAAATTGAGTCTCGAGGAGTTCACTGAAATGCCTGGAAATGGTGACAGTGACACAGATTAAAACCATGTCACAATATCAGATTGCATGTTCTACAGAGATGACAACTCGATCTTGGCTCAAAGAGTACAACTGTAGTTGCTTTCTTTTGACAACCCTCAAAGAATCTCCATATATACACATTGTATTTTCATTTCCTTTTCAGAAGGAGGAAGTTGGTATCAGATTGCCTTTCCTCATATCACAGACAATCTGACAAGTTTGGCTAAACCACAACGAATATGATTTCATATTTCCCTCTTCCCTCTACACTTGATGAAATGATAAGATGACATTATCATCATACATGTGTGCTCTCAAGGGTTCAAATGTTTAACTGCGCTATCAAACTAACACAGATAATCATCCAATAAGCAGTCCCAAGAGCTCATCCCACACTACATGATGGTAAACCCAAGCAGGCACACAGACAGACAGCTAGACAGACACAGACCCAGCCACACACACACACACACTTACACACAAGTTTTTCCTTATTTTTCTGTAATTTTTGCAGTTTTTTACAATGTCAGAAACTTTGGAATTGAACTACAAGTAAACATGATTCAAAACAAACTTTAGCTTTTTTTTTCTTTCAAGACAAATGTTCAAACTGAAACAAGAAAAGGAATTAAGTTGACAAAATAAAAGCTAATAAAAACTTATCACGATGCCTCTCTGAAGTTTGGGAATTCTGCCAATTTCAGAAACTTATCAGCAGTATTGTCTGCCCTGAATGCTAATGTTTGACGTTCCCCTTGTACCGATATCAATGTCTTATATTAGTGGAAAATTGAGCAAAGAAAATTCCACTAATAAATGATATTCATTTCTGGTCAGTTTTTCTGTTTTCGTTTGTTATCAATGCCCATCTTATTTCTTCGATAATCATGGCTAAAAAGCATTGCTATTTAGTGTCCAAACTGGAAAGGGATCTGTACACATCAACAGGACATCATTCAGTGTAATCGCTCTTCTTTTTGGAATTCTTCAAAAGAGGCAACATGGGCGAAATAGCCCTAAATTCTGCAGAAGGGCTTGTACAAACTTTGCGTACTGTACATCACTGCCCAATGGACCCTATAAACAAACCCTCCACAATCCACTAGACACTACGCACCAATCCCTTAACACTCTTCCCAATATTAAAGGGAAGATAAACCCCAAGAACAATGTGGATTGAGTGAAAGCAGCAACATTAGTAGAACACATCAGTGAAAGTTTGAAGAAAATCGGACAATCGATGCAAAAGTTATGAATTTTTAAAGTTTTGTTGTTGGAACCACCGGATGAGGAGACTAGTAGAGGTTATGACGTATGAGTGGACTACAATATCAAGAAAATATAAAGAAAATACTACAAAAATCCATTTTTCATGAAAATTACAAATTCCATCAACTTGATATTGACATATGTTAAGGGTAGCAATTATTCCCCCTGCTTTCTGAAAGCGGTTGGTCCACTGCTCTTTCATAATTCTAGAAAAGTGAATTTTTGTTGAATATCCTTTATATTTTCTTTGTATTGTTGTCCACTCATACGTCATATCCTCTAGTAGTCTCCTCATCCAGCGGTTCCAATACCAAAACTTTAAAAATTCATAACTTTTGCATCGATTGTCCGATTTTTCTCAAACTTTCACTGATGTGTTCCACTAATGTTCCTGCTTTCACTCAATCCACATTGCTCTTTGGGTTTACCTTCCCTTTAAGCTGCAGCCTCAAGCCAACATCTCTAGCTGCCCATGAAGAGTGATCCCTTCCCATTGAGCCCCACACAAAAGGGACTGGAACTACTCTCAGTATATCCCCCGTTATCCAAAATCATGTTCCACTTTAAAGACACGATAAAGAAGGCTTGCAAAAACCCATTGTAGAGCAATGGCTCAGGGGGAGAGATGAAAACCACTCTAATAAAAGCCTATTGATTTCTCCGCATCTTTTCACATGCAAATTACATCCCCCTAGGCAAAGACTGAAGCAAGAAGAAAGAGAAAAGAAAGAGAGAGAGAGAAAAAAAAATGAGCTTGTAAAAACAGCTGCAGGCATTATTAGCCCAGCCAGGCAGGCATGGATGGTGTGTGTTTGATTAGCAGTACTGCTGCAAAGGGTTTGTAACTGTGTGCCTATTGGAGGGTTTGGCCTTGCCCAAGATTGTCATTACTGGCAATATATTTTGGTAATGAGTTTAATTTCATTGCAATATGCCTTTAGGTATTTATATTTGAGCTAACTATTTGAGCACCAGGTATCTGATTTGGCCTAAACCAATTGTATATATACTTTTTTTTTCTGTGTTTTCCTTTTTAGGGGGCTGGGGGTTAAGATGAAAACACTAGTAGACTGCAAAATTCCTTTTCCACATTACAGTCTTAAGAAAGTAGTCAAGAAAAACTTGTCTCAAAACATGAGTGTAGATTAAGGATACTTTGAACTTGGCAAAAAATTGTTCAGAAGCTACATTTGGCAATATAAAGTTATTGGCATGAATATATTTCAGTATAAAACCACACAGACATACATACACACACACACATGTATTGTACAATGTTATGCAGAATATTGTGCGAGGTTTTTATTTTTGCCAATTTTGTGAGTTGGGTGCTATTCGTGAATTTTTTTAAAAAGAAGAAAATTTTACATTAACTCTGATGATGACATGAATGTGACGTGCACGCATGCATTTTTACATGTATGTTCAGACTGTGCTCCATAATCGCAAATTTAACCACTCAAAAAAATTGTCAGGACGTTCCGATTTTTGAAAAATTAAACTCACTAGATATATGGCATATGCAGTAATTATGCATTACAGTGACATTCTGCAGGTTCAACAAGTCTGAAGTTTTAGACAGTCTTTGAGAATATTGTGACTGTCATACTCAAATGTTAAAGGGACTGTACAGTACTGGTCGAGGTGGGGATTCATGTTTTGAACATTCCTAAGTGAGATAATGAAAAGCCTCTATGAAATATGAAAGAGCATGTAATTCAACGTTTATTTGATGAAAATTGGTTTTCAAATGGCTGAGATATCCCAAAAAGTGCTAATAATAAAAGGCGACATGCTACAACTTTATTAGGATCTCTTTGTTTCACCTTGTTTTTGGATATCTCAGCAATTTCAAAACCAATTTTCATCGAATAAACTTTTGATACCCCTTAGAACTGCATGCTCTTTGACATCTCATAGAGTGGTTTCTGAATATCTCGCAAAACGTTAAAAGCTAAATCCTCACCTGGACCAGAACTGTACACACCCTTTAAGTTCTCTTCAGACTGAGTGAAAGCAATGGAGTCCAGACATATTATTACCTATAACAATATATACTTCGAATATACTGAGAAATGCTTTCACAAACCGAAACCCACTGTTCTTGAGAGGACAGCTGAAAAACTCATCGGAGCTCACGTTACAGAACTAACTGGAATTGTGAATTTCCTTGTTTCTGTTTTCTCTTGTCCCAGCTCACATGACGACACGCAACATCAGGAAAATTATGCCTCAAAGGGCAAACTAGAAAAAAAAAATTGATTTATTGCTAGTGCCACCATAGGAAAATTTGGCCATTACATTTTGACACACAAACCACAGATTCACAATCACAATCAGTGACAATGTATAAATTTGTATTCTATTGCCACTGGGGGGCATGATCACAATTTCGTTGCGATAGCAAGCTCTGGCCCTTGTTTTTCGTTCTCATCTTACCAGAAAGCATGGACTTTTTGACCCAGCTGTCATATGAAATGTTGTTTGCAGTACTTAGTGGTTTGTAGGAGTCTTATTTCATTTTGATACATATTTGAACACTCTATATTAAAACCTGAAACATATTAAAGGAACATATCAGAATGTAATTCACGTATATTCTTTGCACATTGGTAAGACTTTTTCTGAAGGAGCCATTACTGAATTAAAAAAATGGCAACACTTGGCTTCTCGCACATCACTAAATTATGAATAAAAATATTCATCATTATTAAGCCCATCCTTCCAGCAGAATATGTATGTTTATATTTGTAAACCTCCAAAACAATTCTGACCCTGCTATGAGCAGGAAATCAACCAGAATATCAGTTTTACTATCAAATAAATAATTCACTTTCCCTTTGCTTTCTTTGCGTTGAATAAAACATTGCATAGAGTAGAATCAAATCAAGCATTTCACATGGTGAAAGTACCAAAGGTATCATTCCAAGCACATGTTCGATAAAACAGTGATAGAATTTTTCAGTGCAAAGAGTTTCTTTGCAACTGCCTTTGGGTAAAAAGAAGCCAAATGACTGGCCACTGTACTCATTTCACACATTTTCTTTCCTTTTAGTGCATTTTGCTTTTATCTACAGACTTGTAGTTTCATATTTTGCAAGATATGGTCATTTATCAGTATCAAGAAAACTATCAGAAGAAAAATATCTTTGAATACTTGAATTGCATTGAAAAGACAACAGAGATTTCTCCCGTTCGTAGAAGTGTTTTTTAACAAAGTCAGTGGAGCATGTTAGCAACCGGATCTAGTGCTTGTACGAGTTCTACAACGAAACAAGAAAGGTCAAAGAAGGGGTTAACACTAAGAGATGCCCCTATCAAAGATGACAATGACAATATATGACGCAAACGTAATCAATTTTCAGTGTTCCATTCCACTGCCCTTCTAGGCAGGACAATGTAAATACTGTGTCACACAATAAGCACAATTTCTTTCAGGATAAAACTGTTAATTAATTGAATCCTTTAAAGGGTCCAGTTACCATTCAGATAATTGGCACTGTCTGTTCTTTCTGGTCTGAATAAACACTGCATTCCTGTTTGGAAAAACAAGCAATACTCTTGCAAAGCTTGGCTTACACAACTTTAATTCACTTGGAAGTATTCAATGAGCTGACGAGCTTTCAATTTAGACTACTGGGCTTTTATAGAAAGATTTTAAATATCAAGGATTTGGTAAATACAACTGTAAAAGAGATGGTGATTTCTTTGAACTTTTATCGTGGAATAAAATACCATCATTGTACAGTACTGATGTGGAAAAAAAAAACAACACATAACACACTTACTCGTGGCATCCCCTAGCTCTCACAATACCCAAAGTCAAACATAACAAAAATTTCCTGAATTCTAACAATGGAAATTTATAAAACACAATATCCTCACTTCCAACAAGAGCCATCAAATGTAAGTAACAAGCCATTTCTGAATTCCACTTTGCTCATAAGTAGAGAAAGGTCATTTGTTCCGACAGGCATGTTGGTTTTTTAAATTCACTGAGATAGGATGTTGTCTCCAGTCAAGATGCCCTACACATTGTGGTCAGATATTCTGGGCAGAAAGCAATGATCCTTAATGTAAAGCTGACGGAGTGATTAAAAAAGTTTTGTAATACATCAATGATATAACTTTATCACTCATTATTCAGCACAATAAAATCTTCAACTCAAGACTAGTATAGCAGGCACAATTAAAATCTTCTCACCGCAATCAGATTCATTGCCGTCGTAGAGCACCTCTCCTTGTTGCGGTTGCCAAACTAAACTCAATTCCAAGTTCAAGGCCCTCAACTGGCGAAACACTTCCCAGGGAACAGATAAATCTACATACACCACCACCATTGCTCGCTGACTACGTTTGCTCAAACAACGGACAATCTGTCACGTCTCGTAAGATTTCGCGCAAAGAGCCTTCTTTCTTGAAAGCCAAGTGATACTGGGTGAGCAGTGAACAGCCAACCTCTGCACAAAGCTCACCAAGAATGCCTAATTACAGCCAGATATAATGCGATTAAAGTCTCTCCCTTTAGTCTCACGTACAGTAAATGGTGATCTTGGTATGAAAACAGGCACAAATGGAAACTAAGCATATATTTTGTGATGTCTTCCTCCTTCTGCTGCTTATTTCAGTGTGCCGCCAGGCCAAGAAATAAATTGTCGCTCCACGAGACAATTAGGTCCTGAAAAACTGTTCCATGATTTCTGTACTTTTTTTTTTTTAGTTCATGACTGATCCTGCATATATCTAGGACAAAGAAAGGGTGAATAATCCACTGGTAATTGACAATTCATGTGCCTCCCTCCTCCCAGTCCCACATCTGTTAGAAATTGTCGGTACAACTAATTGGATGCAAATGGGCTGCGGGGCTGGAAATATGACTGATCATGAAGTCATGCATATTATTTGAAATGGCAAAGAAAATTATACAGTGCCTGCCTTCTGCTCATCATTCATTATTTCAAAGCAATGATATCTGACAAGCCAATCTAGTGAACTTGGTACCATGACAAATGCCAGGCAAGTAAGCACCATGCATGGTTTCCTAATTTTCCAGCTGTCTTTAAATTTGCAGATTAGCACATTAACATGCCAAACCGACTCACTAGTCACAGCATGAATATTGAATCGCTTTTTTTTTTTCAGTCTAAAGAGTGTTAAATTTAACATAATTTACAAAAAAAAAAAGTTTGAAGTGATAGCATTTAAAATGTAAATTTACCATTTCAGTTTTTAGAGTGAAGGCTCATGCAGGGACCTTTTCACACTTGCAGCCCTGCCAGCATATTTTTTGCAAACAAAGTCAATAGCATTTCAGAATGGTAGTGCTGAAAGGCTTAATTAATGAAGACAGCAACCAAAGACAAAACCTCCAACTCATCACATCACAAGTGAGCGTAACTAACTTGTCATTCTAACTGAATGCATTTGATTCAAACGCAATCCAGTGCTGCATAGAAAGTACATTGTAATAACAACCAAAAGGGATATAGTGACAGAAGATAGGAATTACATGTTTTGCCACTAATCATGCGCTGAAAGTTTTTTGAGCCATACATTTCCTCTTCCCACTCCAACAAGAAGAAAACAAGACACAACTATCACTCACATGTGCCATCATTAAAATTATGACAATTATATGTTTAGAACCCACATTCAGAGAGATTAAAATATTCTACATCCGCACTTTGGATTGCCAAAGGACCTTCACTTTCATTTTCAATACCTGTGATCGAGCCAGGTATGCTGAAACCATCAGGAAATGCGATCAAAACACCCACAAACAGCTGCAAAATAGACTTGCTGTGAAATTATATTGCCGTGAAATTATCTTCTGTGGTAAAAGAAATGCTCCCTTGAATGCTATGCAAATATATTCAAACTGTGATGACAAACATATTACAGCTGTATCTGTTGTATGTACACACAGTAATCATGATGTACTCCGAATGTGGATTTTTGCACATTTATTGAATAATCAAGCACACTTGCAGGCATTTGCTTCCCTAAAATGTGATAAGATTAAACACACACACACACACACACACACACACACACACACACACACAAAGATGTTCCGGTAACAAATGTAAGGCATGCAAAATCTAGACACATTATGAGACTGGATTTTTCTCAATCTTGATTGAACAAATACATTTTCAGGCGAGATGAATAATTAAGCTGTTCAGCCAAAATGCATCCATGGGCAAAAAGGGGAAAAAAGTCAATCTGTCTGAGAGAGGTATGAATAATAAGTATTCATAATGTATAATCTACCTGTCATGGATGTGTACTGAAGACCAGACACACGCTTATGAACATAAAATGAACCTACACAGAGCACACTCATGGATACGTGTACATTCACATGCTCACACACTTGACATTGCAATCCACTATAAACACACACAGATATTGTATGCATACACAGGGGGTGTAGCACAACTAGCAAAACAGTGATACAACCCACCACACTCATTCTGCACACACAGCACGGGGGCAGGGCGATACACCTGCTTTGTTTGTGGTTGTATACCTCCGCTGCCATGGCAACCCTTTCTGACCTCCATTGCACAGCCTGCAGTCATTGTTGCCTCCTACTCGCCCGCAGCATGGCTTTGCTCCGCTGGGCCCATACAGCAAACCTGAACACTTCTGATGGAAAGAAAATGTCTATTAAAACGCCCTCTCGGTATGATCGAGATCACACCAGGAAGAAGTCGAGGTTGAAACCCAATCCTGTTTCACACTGCTGAGTAGTTTGCCCTCCGCCGGCCAGAGTCCATGACGTATCTTTTTGTCCCTCCCAGTCACTATAGCCACACACACAAGAATCGGATGCCGTACATATCGAACTGGATGCACTTTCTATCTCCCTCAAACAGCAATCGAGGAACCACTGGGAAATTCAAGCAGGTGCTATTATTATAGTCAACAGCAGTTAAAGCGCTATGCAAAATTCATAGTCTGTGCTTGTCACAACAAAAACACAAGTGCACTTGGAAGGCTGGTTGCATACGTTATGAAGAGTGACGATTCTATGTGTTTCTGTCTGTAAGGAAGTAAGTGTTCTGTTTACGAGCTATGTGTCTGCCTGTGTTTCTTCCGAGTGGGAAGGGCGAGAATTTTGTTGCATGTATGCGCTCCCCTGAGAGTACAAGGGGGTTAAGGTGAACTTGATCCAGTTTCTTGTTCAGACGGCTGAGTGGATACATTTATCACACTATGTATGTGAGCATCTCCATTTAGTCTTTTCTTCTTTTCTTTTTTTTTTCAAATGCCTGCCACTTCCTTGCTCATGCAATTAGTCAGTATTGCTGGCGCTTCACCACTTCCAAGCACAAAAAATGAAGGAGATGAGTTGATTTTATTCTGTCTTTGAGATGCTGCAGATTATTCAAATATCTCTGAGATGATATCGAACTGTTCAGAAGACTGATACATCTTCAGTTCTCAAGGATTCTATAGGAACTGATTTCTGCATAAAATCACTAGCTTGATTGACCAGCCATTCAAAGCTCCACAGATGTCTAAAATCACAAAATTCAAGCTGTAGACATGCCGACGTGACCACATTCCACAGCCAGGTTCAAGCTGATGATGTTTCCATTAGAAGACAACATAACACTACACCATTTTCCTTTTAAGAGTGTCAGAGGTGAAAGGTCATATCACTGCTCACATGACAACAATATCATTGTTCCTTCCACTTGTCATTAAATCCACATGACAAATGAAACTCTCTCCATTAAAATATCCATCTTGGTCAGTTTGACTCCATGTAGGGGTAATGCGAGAATATTCCAGATTAGTTCCAAGGTTGGCGAATGTCGATATCTTCTTTCTCTTCGACAACGTCCACAGGACGAACACATACATCAGACTCCTCACAATATGGTGATTTCTCTAATCAAATTGAAGCTGCTTCACTCTGTACCACAGAATAACTCTTTCTGCAATAGATCGTAGTTTGGGATTTCTGTTGGCTCCAATTTTCTGTCATGGATAACCAAGGATAAGTCGACTTGAAGTGTGATACACACTGTATGTTCATCTAGAAATCATCTCAAGAATGATGTCCACACGAGTCAGTGGCAAGGAAGCAAATAAGAAATAAAAAGAGAGAAAAAAAAACAAGGCGTGGTGTTCCAGCTCACAAAGAAAGATGCATCTTTACTCCTTGTGGAGAACACTGTCCCATCTGACCAAATGCTTCCAAATTGCACATCTGTGGCCCCGAAAAAGAAGGCACGCTGCTTTCCAATCACTCCGGAGCAGCCGACACTGGAAGCAAACAAAGCCAATCACCCAATGCGCGTCAGTAATCGCCTATCCAGATTGCAAATTGGTAGCGGTTGTAAAAATCGACTCCGTGACACTATTCCAACACAACCATGAGATGATGATAGTCACAGATGTGGTGGGGGGGGGGGGGAAATGTGATCACATTTGATGAAGCAAGCTTCAGCACCATGTATTGCCGCATCCGAGGTTTGGCGCCATCACAACCTGTGACAGATTCACTGTTTGCTCCATAAATTGACATTCGCGCTCAAATTGATAGTATCCAACACAAACTGACATTCACCCAGACCAAAATGAATGATTGCAAGTACTGTGATCCCTATGCATGCTGCCCAAGTTCTTCCTGCAATGATGCTAAAAAGCTCGATCAATATGGAGTGTGAGTTTGCATCCTGAGAATTCTAGACTTGCTCTCTCTGGGGCACATATGCCAGGTCCTCAAACTGATAACTAAATGGAGAAAAAAAAAATCCATTTAGAATCCTCCTATTTTTAATCCAAGACAAATGGTACATGCATGAGGTGGACACTTTGCACAAAGTAGATCACTGACTGACCACTGGAGAAAGAATCCGAATGGAGACTTGAATGACCACTGGAGAGCAAGATCACCATCATCTGAGCAGACGATAGACCGCGACTAAGTCTAGACTGATGATAATGGCGATGATATCCTGGCAGATCACTGATGAGGTGTACCACTCAAGTATCACTTCAAATTTCCTGGTTGCTTCGTAAGATCAGTATTAGTCTGTAGATCTGTAAGACCTGTATGTAGATCTGTAAGTCTGTAAGATCATTATCAGTCTGCTTCAGGTATAAGCTCCTTCTTATAGTGAGCCCCATCTCATCATGCCCATATTCTCCACGCAGTGCTATCAGCATGCAGCCATTAATGACCATAAACTTCAATCAATTGAAGACGCTGGACAAGTTTCACTGCACAATTGATCAACAGATAATCTCTGCGCTTGGCGTTCTACGTCTCACAGAACACACTCTCCTCTCTCTCACGTAGGTTCCTATCCCAACTCGATTAATTAGTGGAGGCAAACTACTGCCCCATGTGTGTGAGATATTTTCACTGGTGAGATAATCTTATCTTCGCCTACATTGGTAAATAGTTGTGGCCATAAATTCTATGCATTCTTTTGTAGAAGGGGGACAGTTAGTAGGCGTGTCTTCATCAGCCCGAAGTTCAAACTAGCGGGACATTTTGCGGTCTTAGAAAATAGCCCGATACAGCGAATGTGCGTCTTCATCAGCTCGAACAACCTGCTTCGGGAAATTAGTCCGAAAATTGACGCATTCGCACTTTGCAATATTACTCTGCCTGGCTCGCGGTTCGAAAGTGGATTTCCCCGCTCAAAATCTCCTATATCACCGTATGTACGATTCTACAACCAGGGAGGTGAGCAGTACAGCAAATTCTCGCCAAAGGGATATTAATAACGCTACTCTTTCTTCTGTCCAGTGAGGCATCTTATATGAAATTAACGAATTGCAATGTTTAAACAAATCCAAAATGCACACAATCTGCAAGAATCTTCAGCTAAGGTATGAATAGAGTGGACCAGAAGAAGAAGTTTACCAAAAAACAAACAAACAAACAAACAAACAAAAAAACCAGCTAGCATGCAAGGCACTGAGTTTTAATAGGGAGGTGAGAGAAATAACCTCCCTGGTTTTAAAGATGACAACAACAGTAGGCCTATAGTACACACATGTGATCCTTGAATACACCGTGCGTGTAATGTACTATATACACAATCACTAGCTGCTTGTACATGCGCTTTCCATTGCCAGCTGGCGAACCAGAAGCATGGAGGGATCGAGAAAATTTCGGGCTGATGGAGACGCACCCAAGATAGCGCGCTATTTCACGAATTAGCGCTCTAGTTGACGAACTAGACCAAGATTTTGGGGGAAATTTTCCCGATCAAATAGCGCGCTATCTGCGTCTTCACTACACAGATAGCGCGCTATTTTGACATCGGACTAGTTTGGTAACCGCAAGATAGCGCGCTATCTTGAAACTTCGGGCTGATGAAGACACGCCTAGTGATTCCAAACGTCCAGCCAAGGGTCATCGTCAGGCTTGAGTGGAGCTCGGGCCTTTCATTGTACAGCCTGTTTTCCTCTTTCTTCTTCTTCTTCTTCTTTGGACTGTTGCCCAACAGTGGAGGAGAGTTATAGGGGATGAAAGAATGGGATTAGCTATTTAAATACTCAACGAATAGAAAAGAGACAAGAGATTAAGAATGAATATTCCCTATTGGTTCACGAATTCCGCGACTAATGATGCAGTAAGATCAGTGCCTGCAAAGAGAAATTTACTGCATGTCATCACAACCTAAAACCTCTCAGCCATTTTCCAGTCAGCCCCTGTGAATATCAGTAAAGAGTATCACTGTGAGAGAAGGATTGTATTATGTTCAATTATTTTCAAGTTGTAAATTCCAGAAAACTCCTTGGTTACTGCGTCAAAGAAGATGCATAGATGTATTCAAAGTCCAATTTGAAGTAGGAACACAGGTATTCCTGTACAACTGTATAATCTGACCTCTGGACCCATAACTAGGTCGGGCGCACTATTGAAGATGTTCTAAATAAAACCTGCATCTACCTCTGAAGACTACTCCCATAGTTTAGCATGTACAAACTGTATAGCATGTATGTATGTACACTTTGTGTTTGTAGTTATCACCTTATACAGCGTGTCCCAGAAAAAACGAAACCAAGTTTCATTGCAATTTTTTGGGATCATAATCATATATTTGTTTTATGAGATATGCATGAATGGAAAGATTTATTTCTCTTCTTTCATTTGATGCACAACTCATTGTTCATAATTCATGCATGGCTGAGTTAGAACAATAGAAAGTAATACTACTAAATTTTCATTTGCACGAGCAAATGGCGACTTTGGATGAGTTTTTTGGGCTTTTTCTGCTATCCTTTGTAAAAAAATGAAATCATGACCTTACTATCCATTCTTTTACCTTTCAAATGACATCTCATGCGTAAAAACTGATCTACGCCTACTCGAGGAAACCTAATTTGAAAATATGCTTCCATTTTACTCAGAAAGATGGATAGTAAGTACGGAGTCAGTTAGCTTTCCCGACGCCTGCCCGACTTGGCAAATAACAATGGCCTTCATGCTTCAATGAATTTACACAAACGTGAAGAGAGGGGTTAAAAGGGAATGTTAGAGACGGTTCGGAATGGGGTTGTAAATTAGCACATGATCCAACCACAGAGCAAGGGTGTTCATCAGCGGAATGTGAAGGGGGAGAAAAGTAACTGAAAAAGCCTTCCGAGCCCCCCCCCCCCCCCCCCACACACACACACACAAAACAGAACAAAACAGAAGACGACTTTTTGTCCTGCACTTGTACCTTTGAAATGTACAAAGCAAGTTCAGTGATAAATAAAGTGAAGAACCCTCTCTTTCTGCTTCCCCTCCCCTTCAAAAACTTCAAAACCCTGTAACTGATAAAGGACTAACCACGCGTGAGGGAAATGTAGAGAGGAATGAAAACAGTGAAATAAGTTTGAGGTATAAAATCATCAAAATGTGTATCATTGTTTTACGATTTCACGTAGCCATTGGACTGCGTGCAGCCTGAGAATACTTACGATATTAGTCTTTAATTATTGGTTATGTCTCATAGCTTATTCTTAATGAATGACAACAAAGGGTTGTTCGTCTCATACAGCATCCTCTGTAAATATCCCCCCCCCCCCCCAAACAACATTCACTGTAGCACTTTGGTTAATATTTTGTGTGAATTCAATGGTGCAGATGAGCCCATTGTCTAATGCTATGTCGGGAGAGCTGAATGCTTGCTTTTTTCGACTATCCGTAGAATTGGCAGAAATGAAGCATGCTTTCATACAGATTTTTCTCAAGCGTGCGTTATTCATATTTGACTCGTTAGGTCTCATATGAAAGAAGAAAATATGAATATTTGGGTTAAGAACTTTGTTTTTCGAAACCGTAACGTTAAAAGTCTGAAAAATTCACTTAAAGTCACCATTTGCGCGTGCAAATGAAAATTTGGTAGCACCACTTTTCATTGTTCTAACTCAGTCATGCATGAACAATGAACATTAAGTTGTACATCAAATGAAAGAAGGAAAGTTTATATAGCTCGTAAAGAAAATGTATGATTTCGATAGTAAAAAGTTGCATGGAAATCCGGTTTCGTTTTTTCTGGGACACGCTGTATATCCACAATATCAAACATTTCAAACTCTAATAGTCACTTAAAATCTAGAGTTTGTATTTTATCTTTTCAATTTGGTAATTTTGTGGATATTCTCAGGGTTGATTGGTCAAATCTGTTGGCTTTTTCATTTTGTGTGGAATGGTACTACAGCTATTTGAACAAACTGACTTTACCCGTAAATATGACAAACTTCAGTGGGATTTACATAGGGTTATGTTTTGAAATGTGTTCCAGTCATCTGACTACACATATGCACACTGTCATCTATTCAGAAGTTGAAGCTCCTCAATTCAGAGTCTTACTAAATCATCAATCTTAGACATTATTACACAGCAATTTTTCCATTGTAAAATAACTACACAAAATATGGACAGCATCCATCAATAATTCTTAGTACTCCCACTCATACGCATCGTGGTGCATTTTTCCACTTTCATTTTAGTTTTTTGGGGTTTGTTTGTTTGTTTATTTACCAATTTTACATCAATGGATAAAATGTAGCATATTAGCATGATCCCTCAAAACAATCCACAATCATGGATATCCTTTTAAAGGACAAGTTTACCTTCATTAACATAAGGATTGAGAGAATGTAGCAATATTAGTAGAACACATCATTGAAAGTTTGAGGAAAATCAGACAATCCGTTCAAAAGTTATGAATTTTTGAAGTGTTTGTGCAGTCACCGCTGGATGAGAAGACTACTGCAGTGTATGATGTCACATGCGTACAGCCATATATTGAAAGGAAAATATAAAGAGAATTTCACAAAATTTCATCTTTTGAAAAAGTACACATTCGCTTGACTCGTTACTGACATATGTTATGGGTAATATTATTCCCATTGCCTTTAGAAAGAGGCAAGTCAAGTGCTCTTTTATTATGCGAAAAAAGTGAAAATATGTTGAATTTTCTTTACATTTTCTTTATACCGTTGTACTCATATGACATCACGAGCCTTAGTAGTCTCCTCATCCAGCGGTTCCAACACAAAAGTTTAAAAAATTCATAACTTTTGCATCGATTGCCCAATTTTCCTCAAACTTTCACTGATGTGTTCTACTAATATTGCTGCATTCTCTCAATCCTTATGTTAATGAAGGTGAACTTGTCCTTTAATTGGTGAAATTATACTTTTTTCTTTCCCTTCTTTTTAAGGAACAGCAAAATCACTGAAGTACAATGTACGTTAACCCATTGAGTACAAGACCCAAGTGTACCCAAGCAAGCTTCTGATGCGAAATGCATGTTGTAGCAAAATCAAACCGTTCTTAACAGGTTATAAAAGTTGTTTCACATTTCAGTCTACACATTGTAGGCATACATTGTACAAGCCTGCATCATGGGTATCTTCATCCTGTGCCACATACAAATGTAATTTTGGCCTGTTTTGGTACAGTTGGTGATCACACAAGTGATTTGGTACTCCTTCAAATCTATCAATTCTGTATTGTACATTTATACGCATAAAATGTGTTGCACCTATTAAAATGAGTCCCCCCCCCCCCCATATCTCTTCCAATTTCCAGGGTACAAATGTTGTACAATATGTATGTTCCATAAATTTTGACCTATACATAAAACAGACTGACAGCCCCAGTCCTCCTCCAGGCTTGAAATAACCAAGTTTACTAGCTGTTACAAAGATAAAAATTGTATTGTAAGAAAGTAATAACATACTATTATTTGGCTTATCTTATAACATGATTGACATTCTCTTGACAAATCTATAAAATGTCAGCATAAAGAGGGAGAAAAAAAAAAACTTCCACTGTAACATAAACATTGTTAACAATGTCTGATAGAGGAAAGATTACACGTAAGTGATAAGACTATATTCCCCTTACTTCTTTTTCTATCCATTTAAACACTCATTGAGCTAGTATTATTGTCATCTTGAAGTTGTATGACATGTTCATGCTTTTGTTGACCAGTTTTATGAGAAAATGTAAGTCATAGCACACTATTTTATCATTGATTATAATGCAATCCTAAAGCAGTATTCCACTGTATGGTTTATAAACTAGCCTCATACTTTGTTCTTTGGCCCTAAAGTACATTGTAAATGGCTGGCATTGTTGTGACTAGGACCCCGTTTACGGTGTGAGGCTCGGCCGCGGCCAAGCCCGCCTTCATTTCAGTGTAAACACACAAAAGGCCAAATGCGGGGCCAAAATTGGCCGCGCATTTGGCCATGCTCTGGAGGTGGTCTCGGCCACGGCCAAGCCCGGCCTTTTCTCAGTGTAAACGCAAACTGGGCCAAATGCGTGGCCAATTTTAGTCTGGCTTCCAAACCCTCTGCCCGTACTATTTCGCTATTCAGGATATTAACCCCCTCAACGTCGAAAACTAGTATAGTTTAAGGTGGTTTTGTCCTGCAAAGGATTTTTCCTTCGACAAAGGCCTTTGCCCGAACGGCGACTTCGTCGCCACAGAATACAGTTGGCAAAGGGTCTGAAAACCAGACTATACTGGGCCAAATGCGCGGCCAATTTTAGTCTGGCTTCCAAACCCTCTGCCCGTACTATTTCGCTATTCAGGATATTAACCCCCTCAACGTCGAAAACTAGTATAGTTTAAGGTGGTTTTGTCCTGCAAAGGATTTTTCCTTCGGCAAAGGCCTTTGCCCGAACGGCGACTTCGTCGCCACAGAATACAGTTGGCAAAGGGTCTGAAAACCAGACTATACCGAATTGCGTTTGTTTACAAGCAGAGCGCCACTACCACAAAATATTGAAACATTTGAATTAAAAGAGCGGCCGAGCCCGGCAGTGTAAACGGACAGAATTGCGGGGCTCGGCCCCGCAATTAAGGCTGGGCTCGGCCGCGGCTCGGCCCAGCCCCGCACTGTAAACGGGGTCCAAGTTGCAAACTTGAAGTGGTATTTGTTGACACTCTTGTTTACTTACATTGAACAAGTTACATGAGAAAATGCAAGTCAAGGCATGCAATTTTATGAACAGTCATTCCGATGTGTACACAGTCTTGCAACAAATAGGTGTACTCTGTACCTTGGC
This sequence comes from Diadema setosum, assembly GCF_964275005.1. NCBI lineage: Eukaryota > Metazoa > Echinodermata > Echinoidea > Diadematoida > Diadematidae > Diadema > Diadema setosum. Next base: position 19,080,307 of record NC_092701.1, on the reverse strand, counting down.
CTGGGGCAAAATTGTGTCACATTCTACACGAAGCTCTCAAATAAAATAAAACAAACAAACAAACAAACATCTGGTTAACTTTAGGATCAACGTCCAACACGCCTGGAAGTCATATTGCCCAAGTAGGCAAACAAAGATATAGTTTTAGTCACATGTTCCATGTTTATTTACATACTCTACATGCATGAGTGTGCTCTCCAGAAATGTTTGGTGTTGCCATGGTAACAAGCATCGTGGCTCAAACAAGCGTTACTCTCTGTGAGGTATTTAAACTCTGTCCATAGGAATTAACCAAAATCAGAATAATCATGTATACACTGTATCTTCATAATCTTCTAATTATCTCAAGTTGATAAAAATGGATTTATATCAGTTTTTATCCTAGTAAATGTTTCATGTCCATTGAATGTACACTGAGACATATGAATCAAATACTTGCTCATAATATAGCCCAGTGCAGTGATCACCCAGAGAGGCCACTTCTGTGTGTACATGGTGTATTCAAACAAGCACAAAGCTTACCGGAGACTTACCCTACCTAGCAACAACTAATCAATTTCATGCTTTAGGAAGCGGATTGCTGCCTAAGAGGCCCCAAGCAGGCAAATAAAATGGTTCATTACTACATAGGCTGTCCAAAAAAAGAAACATGGATGGATTTTGACACAAGGCAGTAGCAGATCCAGATGAGGGTGCATCAGGTGTTCTTCCCTTTATTTTTTGTTAAAACAAAAGAAATAAAAAGAAAAAAATGGAGCATGCCCAGCACCCCCTTTATGGAATTCCTGGATCTGCCCCTGCACATCAGAAACAGTCTAGCTATTAAAGTCCACATTGTACAACATCAAGATACCCCTTTTCTAATCTCCATAACAACTGACAGCAAGTAGTCAAATCAAGCATTTACTTTTTAATAACAATACAAGGAAAAGTAGAAATTACGCGGTGCGTAAAATATGTCCCCGCCGGAAGTAGCATTTAGTAGCAAAATGTACAATATAGGTAAAAAGATCAAGGTCAAAGGTGAAAGAAGTCAAGGGTCAAAATTCTATGTAGAAGTTTTGAAGCCCTCACCTAGTGCCATCACATAAAGCAAACGGAATCGAAATCGGGTTAGAAATGACGAAGGAGTAGCATTTTGTAGCCAATGTACAATATAGGTAAAAAAATCAAGGTCAAAGGTCAAAGAAGTCAAAGGTCAAAATTCTGTGTAGAAGTTTTGAAGCCCTCACCTAGTGCCATCACATAAAGCAAACGGAATCGAAATCGGGTTAGAAATGGCAAAGGAGTAGCATTTGGTAGCAAAATGTACAATACAGGTCAAAAATCAAGGTCAAAGGTCAAAGAAGTCAAAGGTCAAAATTCTGTGTAGAAGTTTTGAAGCCCTCACCTAGTGCCATCACTTAAAGCAAACGGAATCGAAATCGGGTTACAAATGGCGAAGGAGTAGCATTTGGTAGCAAAAAAGTACAATATAGGTAAAAAATCAAGGTCAAAGGTCAAAGAAGTCAAAGGTCAAAATTCCGTGTAGAAGTTTTGAAGCCCTCACCTAGTGCCATCACATGAAGCAAACGGAATTGAAATCGGGTTACAAATGGCGAAGGAGTAGCATTTTGTAGCAAAAAAGTACAATATAGGTCAAAAATCAAGGTCAAAGGTCAAAGAAGTCAAAGGTCAAAATTCTGTGTAGAAGTTTTGAAGCCCTCACCTAGTGCCATCATATAAAGCAAACGGAATCGAAATCGGGTTACAAATGGCGAAGGAGTAGCATTTTGAAGCAAAATGTACAATATAGGTCAAAGGTCAAGGTCAAAGGTCACAACTGAAATTCTGTATAGAAGTTTCAAAGCTCCTATGTAGTGCTATCATATAAAGCAAACAGAATCAAAATCGGGTTAGAAATGGCGAAGGAGTAGCATTTTGAACATTTTGATCACACACGGACGCACGGACACACGGACGCACGGACGGACACACGGACGCACGGACGGACACACGGACACACACACGTACGGAGCCCGTTTCATAGTCCCCTGCTCGAACTCGTTCGGCGGGGACAATAAATTACAGATGTAGAAAAACTTGAGCAAAACTAAAAGAAGAGGAACTACAATTTGAAGACAAATTTACGACATGTATCAATGAAACAATGATACAGCTTTAAGGCTACCATGGGTATAGTTTCCTAGTTTGCTACATGTTACTCCAGCTCAGAAACCATACATGTACATGTATAGTGGAATGAGGCGAATAATATCTGTTGACAATTTGTCACTTGGCAGGCAAGTTGCAGGCATGGACATTATAAGAATGTCATTTCTTTCTTGTTCTACTAGACAAATAAATCATTAGTCTGATATCTGGAAGCAAGAACAGGTATACTGTGACCCATCATACTTGTAGATCCAGTATCAGTGACGAAAGTCATAACGTAAAGTTCAACAAAGTTATTAAAAACTGCAGCGATCTACTTGATGTCTGCCTACAGTGCAAAGGCTACCCACTTGAATACAAATAGTTATGCACTTTATACAGTGTTTTCAGATGGTGACGTAAAGCAATAAAGTGGAGGTGTTGTTCAAAAGAAATGGTACAAATTGTAAGTTGTTGTTGTTGTTGTTGTTCATTTTCCATCTGTGAAGATGGCTGGATAGCCCATATTCAGCTACACTAAGCTGGTCTTCCATGGGGTCCAGTTGGATGTGGGGTGGAACCACTTCACCGGGTTAAACACCCTGCTCTTTGCGATGAATGAATGAAGCGGGATCTTTTACGTGCATGAGCTGTGACTCTCTCTTACACGGGACCTCCATTTTATGTCCTATCCGAGGGACAGAGTGTTTTGCCTCTTGCTAGATAATGTGGTAAGGTGTGAGGAACCACTGTTTCTGTCCGGTTTCCTGCATACGCACAATGATGTTGACTGGAATGACTGCATTTTAACGAATGCCCCACACAAACAATAGTTTCACAAGCTCACACAAAAAATCAATCACTGAATGCACACTCACACAATTTTACAACTGCACCACAAGTAGGGGTCTCCCCACACTGAGCACATCTAACGCAAGAGTGCGAGACACAATTTGCACAAGCCAAGATGAAGAAAAGAGCCTAAACCCCGTAACTGTCCTCCATTCATCCCTCAAAGGGATCAATAATTCACAAGGTCTTCTACGACACAGGTGAGTGCGATGGGTGTGCGATGCCAGAGAAAACGTGTACTAATTAAAAGTATCGAGTAGAATGCTTGCTTAGTTGGTTACGATGCATCATCTGTGCATTTAATGCGGGTGACAGGTTGCGGGGTCATGTGCACACGGAAAACATAGTGAGACCTTGTAGGATTAGGAATGAATGTAATGATTAATGTGATAGTCATCACCTTGAGGCCCTATTGTGTACATGGCATCAAAGACTCTGACAAAGTATTCTAATATGAAAAACATGAGCTACAATGTATGTGGTCCTACATGCTGTTGGTATCTTTGTTAAAGTATTGTGCAAAATACACTAAATTAATGGCCTTTGTAAATGAATGCTTGATGCTTTAAAGATGTGAAAATCTGCATTTGAATGACTAAGTTCACCATTATACTCAATTAGTCTTGCAGTCAAAAGCAATATATGAACTACATGGTATATGGCATCTGAACAGTGAACACAACATAAAGATTAGCATGGTGATTTTGGTCACAGATTTCTTGATGGTAACAGCAGAATTTTAACAACTCTTGTCTGCCAAATGAGTACCTCTAATGCATTAGTACCATCTTTACACAGAACAGTCAGTAACTTTTGACAGTTTTGCATAATTTACGTGTATCAAGTTGTTGGAAAACTTTTGTGCCAGAAGTGAGTTGATAACATACCCATAGCAACAACTGACACATTTAAACTGGATTCAAAGTACTAAAAAGTAAATTTGATTACATGTACTTGTTATATAACACCAAAGATGGAAAAACAAAGTTATTACATTAATTCATTAATTAATAAACAAGTGTCTATTGTTCTTGAACAGAAATGCACACAAGCAATCCTGATGATTTGAATGGCAAATTGCTACCAGTATCGTTTCAGACAGTAGCATGCAACTTTAAACATCAAATGGATGGGAAATGCAGTGGCCCAAATAAGAAAAAGAGAGAGAGAGAGAGAGAGAGAGAGAGAGAGCAAGTCATTTGCTAAAAACCAAAGCATATCTGAATATTGATTTGAATATTAACATATAGTACTATCATAAACTATTCTATCCCTGTAAAGCTTGCTTCACGTGGGACAGAAAAACACACTTTATTCTCACGTACCGAACCTCCTGTATTCCAGCCGGACTGCCATGTGGTTGATAAACACGGCCATGGTGGTGTCAAGTGCGAAGATTTTGACAAAATGATTATATCCAAACCTGCCCTCCTGATATCCTCATGCCCGAATGGTAGACTCAACATGTGGCAAATAGCAGCTCAAGTCAGGAACAGCTCTGACAATCAATGTATCCCATTTGGAACATCATTTCAATAAATATTGCCTTTTAACATGTCATGGTATGATACCTTGCGCTTGTACAAGATAGCAATGCCCGACACAGGTACTGAACGGTGGAAAACGCCGAAGATTATTGGAAGCCCAGTGCGGGCAACGAGTAATGTCGCAACAACGGGATTAAGCAGCAAGTGTTTGGAAGTTGACTAACTCCCTCGACAACAGTGAGCAGTGAGTGTGTTTCGGCTTCCCAACCGCTAATCGCCGACGATCTACGCTGTATGATTGGGCAGGAAATCATGGACGTCTGCACTAATGACCCTTACAATCCAACCCCTTGCCCCCCTCTTGGGCATCGATGGGGATGAGGTATTGTGGACAGTGGAGAGTGTAAGAAATTTATTGTAAATGTAAGTATGACATAGATGGGTATACTCAAGCATGATCGGGTCGCACTTAACTTTTTTTTTAACTAGCCAGGCGGACTACTTAGAATCAATTTTGACACTGAAGCAATATTTTGGCTAGCCAGACGGACTAGTAACTTCAGAATTTTATGATTTTTAGCTAGTCCGACGTGATTTTGGGTGGCCAATGACCAGCGGACCATCGCCAATTTCGAACCCTGGTAATACATGTATATCATTTTAAAGAGAGTCCATAGAATCTTTCAAATCTCACTGAATGATTCAAAATGGAGCACGATCTCCTTTCTACTCCAGTTTTCCTAGCTCTATGAACTCTCTCAAATTTTCCATTTGAGATCACTCCATCAATAACTGTTAAGAGTTTCTCCACAGACAATAAATTCATTGAATGAGCAATGCTGTGCTGCATCATACTTTGTTGAAAGCATCAGTGTGGTTTGGTAACAAGACTGTTCTTGGCAAAACTGTTTGCACTTCATGTTCTCGGTGGTTAGACTTGAAAACAGAAATCCTGAAGGTGTCTCTTAACCCATTCCCTGCGGGAACTTGGCGGCCTGTGTATTAAGTCTAGATGGGGATTATTCAGTACATGGACCAGGTTAATTGTCTGGAGAGCCTATCATGAATAAGCAAATTTTCTTAAAATGTAGCTGTGTGAGATTATAAGTATGTGGAATAATTTGCAAGTAATGTTCATGTTTATGTCCACACAATGCTTAACTACGAGTGGGATTCCCCCGGCTGATTGACAGAGAGCTATGACCCTGAGATATCTCATGGATAGTAATCTTTGAGTTAACGTCAAGTTAGCTATCAAAGAGTATGTCTACATGGTGCTTAACTAAGAGCTGATCCTTGAAGATAGCTATACTTGAGGTTAAGGATCACCATCTGAGCATAAAAGTCACTTTGTCATTCATATTGCACTTCATGGTTTACACTGTAGATCAACTACAGAAAAGTTGGTTTAAAAGCATTCTCTTTTTGAGACTACAGCCTTCAAATTATGCTTGATGCTGACTTGTTTCAACACAAGTGAAAGGCAAAAATGAAAACTTTACAGTGGTTAGGGTCAGAGTTTTCTGAACCCATAAAAAAAGTTGGGTTTTTTTTTTCTTACACAATAATTGCAAACTTAATGATCAATACAAGCACAACTAATAATGCATCCAAAGGTCTTGAATTTATCACATTAGAATTAACCCTTCATATCAATAACTCTATGGATAGCTTCTAATAACTTTTATTACATCATATTCAAATGATGTAGCTCACATACAGTGGTACTTCATTGTTCATATTCTTGAACACTCTAAAAAACAAATCCATTATTTTCCCCGAAGGTAAACATTGCTATTGTATGAGTGTGTACTGCATGAGATGCCTGGATGTACCTGTGGTTTTATACCTCACATGGTGATTCAGAGCACAACAGCAGTTGCATTAATTTATGTGGTCATATGAATTCCTTCTTTCACCAGAGACTCCAACCCCAAGCACCTTCTGATCTGGAGATTCTCCCGCCTGAAACCCCTAGCAAACGGGAGACTCCAAGCTGATGTGTGCGAAGTGCGAAGTTCGTTAGGATTCTAGATGTTCTCTGGTGCTATATTAAGGCTTATTTTTTCAACATACGATAGAAATAAGTAAGAAATCCTTTCCACCGGGAGACACAGAGCCAGGGCGGGAGAAATCAAATCTCAAACGGGAGAACGGGAGATTGTGCAAAAATGAGCTTTCGGCGGGAGATCTCCCGTCGAAAACGGGAGAGTTGGAGTCTCTGTTTCACATGGCATTTTCAGCATTTTGATAAAACAGTGACTTACAAATGTACGGCGCTTCAGAAATCCACAATCATCATAGAGGGACACAAATTTGGCTAAGCACATGAAGCCATATTAAAGCAACAAGATGCTTGCCAGACACATGTCATGTACATATGTATCTCGATAATTAGTTTATCAAAGTGCAAAACTCCTCAGTGTAATTGGATGCCTGAATCACATGAACGAGTTGCCACGGCAACACCCATGCATCACTCTGAGGTGCATATTCTCGCCAAGTAGAGGATGGCATAATTACTTGCCAACCATACTATCACTATTTGTGAGATATTACACACACACACACTCTCTCTCTCTCTTTCTCTCTCACAGAGTCAAGTACGTAGTCGATTACAGGAAATCTTTTTATGAAGAGACTGGGACAAACGGGAACTCGTTAAATTGAGGGCAATTAGATGGGAATTGTTTTGCGTTGGCTGAATATAGAAACTGACGTAAGTTTTGCAAAGGGGAAAGAAGGAGATTCACCCGAATGAATCAGCACCACTCTCTCAAATAATTCTAAAAGCTGTGTTTAGAAAAAACAAAACAAAGAAACCTATTGCATTGACTACTGTATTTATACGCTGGTTCAGAGCAAACATCATTACAAATCACTTTTTTCCTCTTTGATCTGCATGCAATCATCTATTATTGTTAACAGCACTTCCAGAGCGTGGTAAAATGGCTTCAATCACTATGAATATTAAATATCAAGCACACAGTATGGTAGAAATCACATCAAAATCACACCTATACTCATACTGTTAAATAAGAAAGTTATGGGATTCTAAAATTGTACTTGTTTCCATGCAACTGTCACCTTCTTCTTCTTCTTCTTCTTCCTTGTAAGGCAATATATTGGGACTCTGGTTGATACCATTTGCTGACTAAATTGCTAGTCACCTGGGGTGAACCACAAGGGGTCTGCATCATTCATACCTGTTTTCAGGTGTGGGTATAATGTAGGGTGGACTACTTCACCAGGTTAGCCCCCTGCTGCTTGCAATGAGAGAATAAAGTGGGATTTTTTTTTCCATGCATCCCTCACACATGGGAGCCCCTATCCGAGGGACAGAGTGTTTTTTTTTTTCCCCTCTGAAACTAGAGGGGACGACATGATTACATGCAGCATTGCTCAGCTAGACTTTAATGGCAATTGAACAAGAATAAATGGATTGCAAGGCAGATGCCATGATATGAAACAGTGATACTAATATGATATTATACCATATTACTGTAGTATTATTATATATCAATGAAAATGAGGAAATGATGTCAAAATCATAAAAGTATACCACTGAAATACATGATAATCATGACCAAAATATCTTATTGTCTGCATGAAATCAGAAAGTAAAACTGAATCATCCGTTGCATCAGAGTTGTGCCTTCTTGCAAAATCCAAATGGTGATGATGACTGTCTTGTAAATGAGTTGCATGTTTGCTGGATTACCTTAAAAAAAAAAAGGTTTCTGACTTTCAAAGAAGTTTCAGGCATGAACTAACAGAATACTATTCAATATGAGTTGATGATATCATTGCCTCAGGGAATTATTTGCATTAAATGATACACATATGGTTGCAACCAACATCACGCCATAGTGAAAACCTGCCAAACTTTGAAACTCCGTAACTTTCCAAGTTTATTCAGATTCTTTTTCATTCTGTTGATACTTCTCCCTTTCTGCTCATGATATCTGATTTTATTTTAGTTTCAACAAAAAAAACAAAACTGACCAGAACTATCAGTACACGTGAGTGAAAATGAGTAACGAAAATGGGATTCCATGGGGATAAAAACCCAAGACTTCTGGCTTGGTACAGTGGTGCTCTTACCAACTGAGCTACAGTTTGGAAAGCCCTTGTATGCAGTTTGTCCCTGAAACTCCTTGAATTTCATTGCTTGTGATTTTATTTTGTGTAATCATGGTCTAATCAAGTCAACTGTCACATGGCAACTTGAAGATGATTTTGACTCAAAACTGGTTCTCTCTCTCTCCACTTTCATGACATACTTTTATTGACAGATGGGGGTCGGTCAAATTTACATTCCTGTATAAAAGGGCATTTAAAAAGAAAAAAATTCAGAACCAGAAAGACTTGAGGTTTGTCTTGCTTTGTTCTGTAAAGGTATTGCTTGTCTTGAGCGACCAAATATTGCAAAAGTGATCATTTCAAACAACTGCCAGGGAGAAAGATGATTTCAATTTGATGATGATGATAATCTCCAACAGTGGAATTTAGCTATGATGCATATAACTATGAAGCATCATGACTTTACAGGAGTAGTGGGAGTGGATAACATGCTAGTGCTATACAGTATTCATCGCATAATCGGGACAGGTTCAGGCGCGGTGGAGCACCTCAATTTGCATCTCATTATCGCCCCGTTCTATTTGAATTTCCAACGGGCATCCACGGCTGCCCGAAACTGTGTGCATGAAAAAGTCAAATCTTTACCTTCTCCTTGTGCCGCTATGCGTGCCGCTAGTAAACTCAAACTTCCCACACTATCTAAGTTTTTAAAAACCTTCCTTTTGATGAAAAAATTATGAAATTTGCTGCACTAGAACTTGAGATATTAAAGCGTTTTGAAAATCACCTCTCGCAAAACATGCTATCTGTTTTTTTCCGACTGGACTATGGCCGGGCTCCAATGTGTCCGAAATTGGCAACATAAGTTTATCAGGCCTCAATCCATGTATGGTGAAAGTTTTCGCTTGGTTCCACCTGTACTTTTTGAGAAATCAACATGTTTCTACAGGGTTTGGAATAGAAAATTGTAGTAAGCGAAACAATTGAAAATGACGTCATTTCTTTTCCCGTAATATTGGGCATGCGTGGTACGTGAGATTCAGGATTTCGTGCTCATTGTTGGTTTGCATGTGACGCAGTCAATTTTGCTGAGTGTCGCACGGCGGTGACTGCTGAGCTGCTGCCGCGCACGCTGCATGCAGCAAAGCGTTGTGTGTGCTGTGACATGCAACGCTACAGTCATGCGATTATATATACATGGGACCGACCTGTACGCTTTGCGTTCGTGTCATTTTTGACATCACCTTCTGTTTTTTTCCGACACAACCATGGCCGGGAATATTACGGTATGACATTTAAAATGCAAGCAGATAAATAAATTTCGGTGTACTTTGTTCGAATGGCGCTTTGGTTCCGCAATCACACTTCGTGAATTTTAGGATGATTTTCGAGGCATATTTTTGGTAATTTTGCTCGCCAGGTTTTCGCTAAAATTTCACATTTTATCATTGTCAAATCCTTTGATATGTTATATGTGCATATTCGGACATGTTTTCAAATTCAAACTAACTCAATTTTAATCCGAAAATAGGTTTCCTTAAATTGTTATTAGCTTGAGAAGTTGTTTACTTTTTCTCAACTACGCGAGTACATGTTGTTTACTTTATGCAAATGAGGCTCGGCTGCCGATGGATTTCTGCGAGATAATTGGGGTGCTCCACCGCGCCTGGGTTGGGAGTAGCAAACACGGCCCCTTTAAGCGGGGTGCCCGATTTCGCGATGAGCACTCACCATACACTAACTGCATACGACATGTCTAGTGCACACACACACACACACACATGATGCATACTGACGTACTGTACATGTACATGAATACACAACCACGCTACCCCTCCGCGCGACCCTCTAGCTCTCCAGAGCTCCCTGCATTCTCGCAATGATGTAGAGTAATCGCAACCGGGTTCTTCTTCTGTCACCTCTCTTCGAACAGAAAATATGTGGATTCAAAGCTAGCACTTTCTTAAACATTCGTAGAATTCTTGGACACGTAGGGCGTTCCGTATAAATACATATCCACAACCATGGGAAATGATTACCCAGAACTGATGTGGTAACGTCAATGAGAAGTCCATCAATCATTCAGTCATCACGGCTTGATTGTTTACTTGCCGCGATCACTTCACTGTACATGTGTTGTCAATATGTAGCTATCTAGCTCGCCATATATACACATGTACAGAAAAGCGAAGGCGGGCAGCGCGCTGAAATGTACGTGTACTGGATGGACGGAGGTCAAAACACACCAGTCTGAAGTTTGCTTTGTAAGTTCGATGTAAACGACAACTGATAGGGAATCTTTGAAATACTGTTGTGGTATTCTGGTAGATTTTTTGTGTAAAATATCAACAAAATCAAAGATCGCCTGAAGAAAAATTGTCCCGTTTATCAGAGGTCCCCGCCTGATTATCCAGTGAAAATAACATGCATTGGAAATGTTTCTGGGAAGCGTATGTCATTTAAGCGAGGTTCCCGATTATCAGATGCCCGATTATGCGATGAATACTGTAATTCCTAAAGGGTCAGGTAGTGCAAGGGATTGCGTTTTCTCCCTTTACTCACTCATTTCTGGTGAGTCATGATGAACAGCATGGCTCAAAATACATCTCAGAGATTTACGCCTACGTATATCTACAGTACTGCTCCTCCTACTTTTAAACATTTTTGCGATAATTGAATTCCTGGATGAGTTGCTACATACACAAAAGCAAGTGGGAAGGTATTCATAAAAAGACATATTGAAAGTTCTGTAATATTTAAAAGAAAACAAAGCCCAAATATCAATGTGGATTGAGTAAAAGCAGCAACAGAACACATCAGTGAAAGTTTGAAGAAAATCAGACTATTGATTCAGAACTTAAGAATTCTTCAAGTTTTCGTGCCATACAATGTAATTGCTGGACAAGAAGACAACTGCAATTCATAACATAATTCTCAACAACAATATAAAGGAGAATATTATAAGGAGAATTCCACAAAAATGAATTTTTCCTGAAAACATTGTAAGTTGACAGCTCTTTCATTATGCTAGAAAAGCCAAAATGATTGAATTTTCTTTGGATTTTCTTTATATTGTTGTCCATAATGATCTCATGAAGTGTAGTTGTCTCCTTGTCCAGCAATGATGACACCAAAACTTTAAAAAGCCATTTAAAACTTTTGAATTGATTGTCTAATTTCGCTCACACTTTCACTGATGTGTTCTACTATAAATATTGCTCTGCTTTCACTCAATCCACATTTACATATTGGGCTTTGGTTTTGTTGAAAATTCAGTTTTACAGGAAATCAACGAACAAATACACACACACACACTCAACTAGCACTCCCTTATCATTCCCCTTATCCAGTGCACTCATTGGAATCATGAAGAAAAAAAAATGTCTTGCAACTTTAAAAGTCTCGAAGCATTATGTATCCATGTATTATCACTTTCTACAGAATAGATCCTTTCAGTATGCTGGCACGGTATACCTTGATAGACATACAGAAGTTGATAAACCTACAGATATGAATAAATACATGATTAACTGGAGTAAAAGTAGGTAAGTAAGCAATTATTAAATGAGTATCAATGTGAGCCTTTAAAAGATCTCCAGGCTACCAAATGAGTATAATGGAAACTTTTAGTTACCATAGTGCGAGGGACAACTACTTAGAGCTATTCCTGTCCTGTGAAACAGAGTCTTGGTGTTAGATGAATTGTAGAACAGAGGGTGAGAGAGATTATCACAGGGGATTTTAGGGCAGGGTGGTTTGCAGGCAAATGCCTACCATCATTCCTGGAGCCAGGTACAAAACTCACCTCTGTGGTTTCCCCTGTCTCTGCTCCTGGTCCTCTGATGGGTGTGGTCACTGGAGTACCGCCTCCCCTGGTGGTGGTAGTCCGCCGGGGTGGAGTCAATGGACCGGGAGGACATCCCATCCGAGCTGTCTGCATAGCTGTGGTCTGTCCGACTATCGAGCAGAGCATCAGGAGATTCGTACGAGGTGTAGGACGGCGTATGCAAATTCTCCGCACTCCTGTACTGGCGTCTTGCCGGCTGACTGCTTCCATTTTGAAAGGGGGACTTTTGCGAACCTGAGTTTTCTCCCGAGTTCTCCTTGCTTCCTTTTTTCCACCTAGAGAGGCTTGGCGAGCGGAGGAGCTCGCCCATGCGGGCCCGGTTCTTCTGCAGCCTTTCACGCACAGAGGGCGCCCTTTCCTCGCCGGAGGTTGGTACACCCTCGGAAGGGTATGCAGTCTGCGGGGAGGGCTGGGGAGGGGTTGGTTTCGGGGTGGGGTTGCGTGAACCCTTGCCCTCCGTATCAGAGAGACTCTGCCTGCTTCGATTCAGCAACATGTCTGCCGCTCGCCTCAGGCTGCGCCGCGTCCTTGAGCCACGCGGTTTCATGGAAGAGGGGGGCTTGGGTTGGATTGCGCCCCCGTCACGCGGCGAGGGCGCACCCACCCCATTCTGCGTAACGGCAGCATGGCAGAGCTGGGCCGGTGTCACCGCACCGCCATCTGGGGTTCCGCTCGTGCTAAATTGGATTTCCTCATGATACGTCGTCACAGGATGGTGGCTGCTGTGGCTGAAATCTGCCGAGCCAACGTAGCCATTCTGTGGGGCTAGCACACTCCCTGCATGCTTGCCGTGTATGTAGTCACTTTGATGTGGTCTCACATAACCATGATTGTTGTTGAGCACTGGCTCTCCCTGTGAATGAAGAGGTCAAAAAAAAAAGAAGGAATGAGCTCACCATTTATCCAGTTTGTTTTCATTTTGTTATTTAGCCACTCTACCATGATAAGGTCATAATTTCTGTCAGCCTTTTAAAATCATTTTAGCATATTAAGAAAGTTTCAGAAAACACCATTCCATAGGCCACAAGTCCAAGAGAAAACTCAGCTAAATACCAAATACATCATAACATGTTGCATTGACTGCATCAGTAGGGACCGAAATCATTGATTGCCTTCCTTGAAGCTGGATTGATTAAAATGCTTCACTACTTTGTTTGTCTTATTCTTGGAAGCTTATAGACATGGTCAATAGCTCAAAATCAAACCAAACATAAGCACTTTGAAACTCATTATAACCCTTTATATGAGATAATTTTTGTCAGTTTCCACACAAGACATTGTACTGTAATGGCATCCATATCTATCTCTGCACTGACTTATAGATTCTCATGTCTAATACTACAATATTATCCAAGAATTTGTAGATTTGCTCAAGCAAAGCAAAGAAAAAAAAAGAAAGAAAAGATGTTTCTTTTCTTGTGCAGTTATAAGAAGCATGTCATTAAAAGACAAAGAAATTGCTTTCCAAGAAGTCAATCAGTTGCAATGAAAACATCTCAATGCATGAATGTAATTTAATAATTTGAATAAATATGTGATACCCGCTGCATGCTAAACATTAGAACCAGTACTGGCTGTCCGATGAAAGCTTGGTGGTCTAAGTGGATTATGAGACGCCTGTGTGGTGATCAGGAGGTCATTGGTTTGAATCCAGCTCAAGAATGTATGCCCATGATTTTTATCATGGCTATAAGTAAAACACTGATTGAATCAGAGGTTATTTACGTCAATGTAGAGTGATTTGTCAATCAGTTGCAATCAGAGACTAGTTTGTAGGTTTGTAATATAATAAGCATGATCTTGGAAGGTTTTCAACTCAATGGACCTTCCATTATGTGTGACGTCCAAATTATATTTAAAGATATTGATCATATATCGTACTGTACTTCATCAAATAATGAAGAAAGGATCTCAGATTTTAATTTCACTTTCTTTGTTTGCATGAAAACTGCGCTGGTCCTTCAGTTTCTGCATACTATGTACTGGGTATACACAGAAAATGGAAGTTAATGCACTGAAAAGCAATATCATAATCAATGTGAGTGCTGATGTCTATACTTATTCTTGTTTTTAAATGATTATGTGAAGTAGCAATGACACAAAAGTGAAACTATAGATAGCATCTCTTTGTTTACAATGGTCCATATAAAGCTACAATTGCATCCTTCAAGGAAGTGTATGAGCCAATCCATGTGCAATTTAGACAAATGTAATGATTCATGATCTATTCCGTTTGTGCTCTTGTCTTCTAGGACAGTCTAGTATGTGTTCTCTACTTCTCTTCCCAGAATGCTTTTAAAAGGGATGGTACAGTATTGGTGGAGATGAAAATTGGGCGTTAACTTTTTTGCGAGATATACCAAGAAAACACTTATGAAATAGTACAGAGCATACCATATCAAGAGGAATTCAAGGTTTATTTGATGAAAATCGGGATTGGAATAGCTGAAACATCTAAAAACAAAGTAAAACAAAATGATCGTAATAAAAAGTGGGTCCCACATTTTATTAGGATCACTCTTTTTTGGATATCCCAGCCATTTCAAAATCAATTTTCATCAAATAAATGTTGAAATCCTCTTGGAATTGCATGCTCTTTCATATTTCATACGAGGTTTCTCACTATCTCATCAAAAAATGATAAAAACCTGAAGTAAGTCTCAATCAAAACTATACAACCCCTTTAAAGTGGAAATCCAGTCCAAATATAAGTTAGTCTGATATGATAAGAAAGAGTAAAATATTACGAGTGCAACGGTATAAATTTGATCGTAATCTGATGAAAAATAAGGAAGTTATGACATTTTGAAATTTTGCAATTCTTGGGGAAAACAGTTCTTGAACAGTCAATATGAATATAATAAAACAAATGGCAAAGTGAGCATGTTATTCCCTCACAACTTACCATACACTTTGTACATAAAATTTTGAAATTTTCTGTTTTTCATTCAAACGCATTTATGCCCGTGGCTCAAATCCTCATATATATCAAATTGATCACTATTTTGAAGGTATTCAATCAGGAATAACGTCATGTTTCATACTTCAATGACAGAACCATTGAATTTTCGTCATTTTTTGTACATTTAATCAATAGAAAATTTTGAGGGTATGACATGGCTAGCTCACTCATGTGCATATTCATACCCACCGTACAAGAACTGTTTTGAAGAATTTATCAAAATTTCATAACTTTCTTTTTTTCCATCCGATTTCAGTCAAATTTTTACCATTGAACTCGTAAAAATTTACTCTTTTTTTATCAGACTAACTTATATTTGGACTGGATTTTTCTCTTTAAGTGAAGGCAAAGCTACATATATATGTAAATAGACAATTGGGCACATGTTGTATACTTGTACCATAAGACATGGAGACAGTAGGCTGGTTTAATTAGGATTACTGGTAATATCTACGTACAGAACTCCCTCTCCCTCCAAAACAGAGTAATAAAGTTACTGAGTGTTCAGTTCACCTGCTTCTATTTAATCAATCTTAGCACTCAGAATCAACGTTTTGCTGCACTGGCATCACAGACGATGCTTTAGTATGGAAGATGAATACGGGAGGTCCACCCTGAAAATAAGTTCAAGATTGTGAACAGATGCAGAAAAATGAGAGGACCATCAAGAAAGTAGTGATTTTTTTTTTATGGTTTTGATCAAACAAGTGTAAATAGGCAACATCAAGATGTTGCATGGGAGCTCTCCTTCTATTTGCCCTGTGCATAATATTCCATAATTTTTTTTTTTTTTTTTTTTTAACCGTAATTAAAGACGGAATGAATTTTTCTACATGACGTCTTGCCTACTAAATATACAGGAAAACTCTCTGGTTGTCAAAAACAACTCTTTTTTTCCCCACAATTGTATGCCTATGATATGGAAAGTGATAGCAAACTGACCTATTTTCTATGCATCTGATATATGAGTCATGAATGCAAATGTATTAAATTCAGTTTTATAGTTGTGTTCAAGGCAGGTTAAACTACAATTCCTGTGACCTGTTCACCTACAGTTGCAGGGCAAATAACACTGTCGGGCAAGAGATCCCTGAATTGGCACTTAACAGCATATCTTTGGTTATATCTACCCTACTTCAAGGTGTACAAGTAATCAGCATTTACTTTTAAGTCTAGCCTGCCTACAATGTGCATCCCATAATTGTACCCACACTTCATATAGTGAACAGAACACACATCAGAGCTACAATTAGTGAACTATTAACTTCTACAAACAAGTTTGCGACTGATCGGAGCAAAGATGACACTTGGTTTAAATGCTTTGTCAGTATATTTCCCAATTTGTGAAAGGAAATTATTATTATAATTTTTTTTAAAGGAAGTTGTTTGATATCTTTCAATAAAATCCTGCAGGATCAAAGCAACTGGTTAGAAGGAAGTGAGGGTTAAAAAAAAATATATTGTTCCTCACTCTTAGTGTTCTGTGAAAACTTTTTTGATGATAATGAGCTGAACAAGACCATGCATGTACTTCCTTTCAGCTTGGCTGATGGCACATGTGCTGTGAATACAAGACCCACATGCATGTACTTTGGAGGTATGAATGAACTTTGCCAAGATTTATGAATAAAACTAGTCCATGATATAAAACCATTGAATTTCAATTACAAAGCATCAAACATGATCAAAGACTATGAAGCAATTGAACAATCACCTTCAATAACTGAGGTTTATGAAGAAATATAAATGCCAAATCATGCACATTTAAATTACACTACATTTCTGCGCTTCCTGAATCATGCCAATCCTGCTACTTACGTTAGACTCTTCATCAGAGTCCCATACATCCAAGTCAATGTTTCCAATATCAAGAACACCCTCCATCGCAGGAACAAGACATCGTTTTGATCACACGAACGAACATCTTTTCAGATTTATATTTTATACACAGAGGAATAATCCCATCAGACAGCAAGACCAGAACCCAAAGAAACAGCAAAGTTATTCCTTGCAAACTGAAGCAATTCTGAAAGTCCAAGCACCAACGATAGACACTACATATCGCTCCAGCCCTCCAGGTCAGAATACTTGACACCCAATGCCAGCACAGATCACCTCCAGCAGAACAAGCATTCGATAATTCCTATTGTCTCTTCTTGTGAACTCATTCTGCGCAGTTGACTTTGGAACCAAGTCTAGATTCCAACGTTCCACAAAATTTCTCATATCTTTTGAATGACTGTCTCATCGATCTGATTATTTGGACTTTGCACATCAATCAACAGGTGAGCGTGTGTACCTAAGACAGATTCTGATAGGGGTGCTCATCAAACAATTTGGGTTTGATGATCATAGATTGCTCTTTGTGCTGCTTATCATGCAACACGTGAAAAGTAGAGATATAAACAAAAGAATTCCCGGCAAAGGCCATTGTGGCATGGCATGATTACTTTCTTGTCTTTTTCAATTGCGGAAAAGTCAAACAAATTAAAGAACCTGTGAGTAACATGGAAGCAAGATGCATTTTACCTCTCACGTGCTCAACTCATTCTTGGTTATCAAAATGGTTAGAACTGGACGACTAATTGATGCTGATGGAATACTGAATTTATGACAAACTTCATAGTATGGCCAATCTTTATAATATGCAGGTATACTGTAAAACGAGGAATGTTCGTGTGCCTTTCAATTTCGCGAGCGCCAAGATTCGCGAAATTAAAATGCACATAAAATTTCTTGTCTACACTACAATGTATATTATGCATTGAACGCCAGTGGCAATTCGCGAATATTTCATGCCACGAAAAAGGCCGTCGGCTCCAATTTGCGAAAATTTCATGCCGCGAATCTGTTTTACAGTACAGTGTATGCCATCGTGTATGTCATTTCTTAACCATCACAATAAGTGTACTTGTAGATTACAAATCAATACATAAATATAGTACTAACAGACTTGGGACACGAAGTGACTGGTGAACAATGCACAAGATATGTTCTTAATGAACTCTGATCTGGAATTACAAATGTACAAATATATGAACAGATTTTGCTAATCCTCCTGTCATGTCTTATTAACAGACATGATGCATTCAAGTACCCCCCGCAGAGACACTTTTTTTTTCTTTCATGCTTGATTTTAGGAAAAAGGCCATCACTTGAGTGATACAGTACTCGTACTCCTGTTTGATAAGAAAGTCTTTGGGACCGGCAGTTTTCTTTCATTATAATGAAATTTTGTAATTGACAATCACAGCACAGTATAAAGACATGTGTAGAGGTAATAATTTGGGGGCCTGGACTTCTATTTTGTTGTACCGAGAATTTCATTAGGCTGCTTTCACATAGAAGTATACTATTCGGGTATTCGGGCTCGTTTTTCGAGGGCACGCGAATAGCTTGAATCGAACGATAGGATTTCCTCACACCGGTTCACATAAGAGGGCACTATTCGAAAGTACCGAATACCTGTGAAAAGTATAGCAAAGCGGGAATCGAACTTGTTCGATTTTCTTGCAGCATATACCGTCTCTCGTTTATGAAATAATGACACTTTTGGTCTGGATTTGCCCGTTAGCAAATATAAGCATGTAGACCGACATTCTGATGCAGTTTAGAAATTGTTTATAAAATTTGCTGCGATGTAGGAGAAAGAAATCCTCACTACATGGGATGGTGAGTTGACGGTGCGGGTGATGGTGTATTCGGTGCTCGAATAGCGAAAAGCGAATAGCGAATACCGAATACTTCTATTTGAAAGCAGCCTCATAATCGTGTTCGTTATAACAGGAGTGCACTGTAATGACAATTTCCTGTGCAAGCAGTATCAATCAGATGCAAAACATTTCCATCTCAAGCTTTCGTCAGCAACAATCACAGCAGCATGGTCAACTACACTTGTGTAAGATCAGAATGTGTAATGCAGAATGCAGAGAGATTTAGAATAGTTTGGACAGCTCAAAATTAGTTAGTTGAGTATCATTTAATATAGCCTCTGCTTTAAGGATGGGTATAAAAAAAAAATAATGTGCTTAGCTGAATTATGTTGGACAAATACAAGATCCGTCTTTTAAATATTGCACAAAAATAGAGATCGCAATACCTAGCTCAACAGAAACACTCATCCCTGGTTTCTGTTTAACTCAGGAAATGAGGCATGAAGAACAAAAAAAAGGTTGAGTAGAACTACGTACATTTCATTGACTGAAGTATTTTAATATGGCTAAACAAGTGTAAGAAAACTTAGATCCAGAGACATATTCAATCTAGCAATACCGGTACGGTACCATTTATATCAAAGTGAATGATAAATGTTCAGTGTTACCCATTTACACCAAATAATTACACCGTGTTACATGAACGAGTAGGGTAGTATGAAAGGTTATTAATGCAGAGGTTTTTAATAGCACTAGAAATCTAGTTGTGATCTCACTCTAACTTAAGTATCTCCAATTTCTCCAATTTTACTACCTGTCTATTTGGGTTTATTTTGGCTATTATTGTCGTAAACCAGTGATTTCAATTTGTTTTTGTCAATGGTACATTCCCTAATTAATAAGGTATATTTTAGACATAGGCCTACAGTATATTCAAGATGGCAGCATTTGTATTCTAGCCAACTGAGTGAAGGACTACCTGGTTATTCTCGTGTACGTGTTTATGGGGCGATTGTTGCTGATGACCATAGTAGTGAGCGGATTGCTGCCCGGCCTCTCTCGGGGACCGAGGCGACGGCGTGCCGCTGATCATGAAACCGCGCCCGTACACCAACGGACTTGTCCGCCCATTTCGCTGGCGTGGATGCTCAACTTTCACGCTCTCCTGCCGGTAGTCGTACGAATTCGCCGGCCCCTGGTAGCCGCCACTCGGTACTGGGGATATTCCACCACGGAATTCGGGCGGTGGAGTGATTGGAGTGTAGATATCCATCTGAGTTGAACCAGGGGAATAAGAAGGATAGCCATTTGGAATGGGAGTCGACGACGACTCGGGAACCACCAGATCCTGCCTCATCGAAGACACGAGAGCCGCCACGGTGGGATCGAAATTTTGCCCAGTCGCGGATATCTGCTGGCCGCCGCGATGAATGGGCCGCCCAGAATAATGGATAGCGTTCATGTTTTCAGACTATAAACTCAACTACATATCCGCCAGAAGGTCATCACAATCGAATGTTGACATTACGCTTCTCTTAAATCCTCGAAATTCCGACGGTGTCACATAGAAAGTGTCATATTCCATACGTCAGCCGGTTTCACCTGTTGTCTCTTTTTGAACATGGCGTCTGCCGTATTGTTGCTAGATGTACACTCTATTATGCATGCAAATATTTGTCACATGACGTCATCATCCAATCCCCTTTCAAAGAAGTTGGCTTCAATGAATATCCATGATATGTAAATTAGATGGTTGCCATTGACCGATTGCGGGCTATTCAAGCGTTTATCCCTTCCTTGTTCTCGATCCAACGAAAAAGTAAAGCTTCAATGCTGCAATTGTGTCATATTTGAAAAGACGCAAATCGATTTGAGCCCTCTTCCCTTTTATCAATTAGGTAAAGTGCCCGCCATGCACTTAACGAAGTCTTTGTGGAACCAGATTTCTTATGGCAATGAAGGTACCGCAGCGTGCGTGCAATGGAAGCCAATGTAAACATATAAGCTGGTGACCGCTAGTAAAACTTTTCGCAGAATTTGACTCAGCTGTGAGAACCAAACAACAACCACCACAGTCTGATGTTAAAATGGAGCATTAAACCTCTAGCTTCGAGAGTAGCTTTGTTTTCATTATGATCGTAATTGCATTTATGTTTCAATGTTTCCTTGTTTTGTGTACATGGTAAGTAAGATTTTGAATTTTCAAATATAATGTAGTATGTACCGATTTTCTGGATAGGTCTAACCTATTTATGACTTCCAAGTAAATTTCCACGATTTAAAGTTCCACAACCTCAACCTAGTAGGGCATTGTTGGTCTCCGTAGATTAACAAGTTATGGAAATTACACAAGACTGCATCACTCCAACGACATCAATCAAAATCACACAATGCTTAGGCTATATAATATGAGGACATGTTCAATATTGATTTGCTCAAACTAGAATATGCTTGGATTTCTGTGTCTTTTTTCAGTGGTAAGATTTTGGGAATAATTCGAATGATCTGATGATAAATGACTGAAAATGATTTGAAATGATTCCGATGGTGAGTTTATCCCGTTTCAATCTGTCCCGTCGTTGTAAGGATTAAGCGATAGCTGATAATCTCAAGATTTCTTTATTAAGGAGAGTATTTAAATAACTTGTTAAATCATCGACACAATCAATCTGAATGAACGTTTATACATGTACCCGTGTGCAAAGGGCGCTTGAGATGACATCAAAACACGTCATAATCAATGATTTGCATATTGACGAGATCATGATCGGCCGCCACAAGTCCGCCTGAATTTATTTCCTTAAATTATCTTATGAAACTTCTATAATATGTTCAAAACTGAATTCTCCTTAACTGGTCTTCGCCGAAGGATGGTGATACTTTCATTCTTCTGTTCGTTTTACTTCCGGCAGCTTGTTGTATCAAAGTCACTCCTGACAGGGATCTATTTTTAATCAATGGATTTATTTCTCAATTCTCCAAAAAAAAAAAGAAAAAAAAAAAAAAAAGATAGTTTCATCAAGTAGGCGTACAAAGAGCTAGATATCACGCATGATTGCAGTGAAATAGTTTAGATTGCACAAGACTGTCTAAAGGAAACATCTCGTCAAGAAGAATAGTTGGGACATGATGAAAAAAGTATGCTCAGAATCCGGGACGAATTAAGACTTTTTTTTCCCTCCCCTTCCCTTCCCGTCAAGCTTCCCTCTAAATAAACCAAAAATAGTTGTTTTTTCTCACTTCACAATCACTTTCCTATTCTTAGATTCTAAACCCATATTTCCCTACCCCTCCTTCCCACTCAGAAAAAAAAAGAAAGAAAGAAAATGTGATAACAATCCGAGACGGATGAACAGGAATTCTATGAAATGTCTAATTTCGTCTATAGTAGGCTTACACACACGTCATGTCCTCGAGTGTGGACAAACTAACACCAGAAAGAAAGTAAGACAGAAAGATATAGATGTAGTTATCTTTCAATATTGGAGATATTGCAGTGCATATACAGTATAAAAATACAGTCTAAAAATATAACATCTTACCTCTCTTTTGCAGAAAAACCCCATTCAATTTGATTAAGTGGTCACAGAGAAGTGTGGGTCGTTGTAAAGCATGTCATCGGTATGTTTCTTCCAAGCTTAGCATTTGGATGCTCTTGGAACTGCAGGAGATGAGAATTGTGCTTTTAACTTTTTGTGAGATACCAAGAAAACACTTATGAAACAATACAGAGCATACCCTTTTAAGGGGAATTCAAAGTTTATTTGATGTAAATCGGGTTTGGAATGACTGAAACATCCAAAAACAAAGTAAAACAAAGAGATCGTGATAAAGTGTGGGTCCGGCACTTATTAGATTCGCTCTGTTTTGGATATCTCAGCCATTTCAAACCAATTTTCATCAAATAAACATTGAATTCCTTATGGAATTACGTTCTCTTTCATATGGTGTTTCATAAGAGGTTTGTCATTATCTCACCGATAAATGTTAGAAACCTGAAATTAGGTCTCAACCAAAACTAGACAATCCCTTTAATATGTGAACACAATGGACAGAACTTTGAGGGAAGGCATTCTAACATGCTCTGCAAGGATCTTCAGTTCTCTTTGACCACTAAAGCAAATGGGAATGGGGTCTTCTGTAAGATGTGGGTGATAAAAATAGTTTTATATACCCTGAATTGTATTTGGATTGATTCACTATCTTTGTAGTTATCGTTGCGGAGGGTCCCGTTGTATATAATAATAATAATAATAATAATAATAATAATAATAATAATAATAATAATAATAATAATATATATATATATATATATATATATATATATATATATATATATATATATATATATACATGTATATATATATATATATATATATATATATATATATATATATATATATATATATACATGTATATATATATATATATATATATATATATGTTTGTTTGTTTTTTTTTTTGGGGGGGGGCAGGATACGGTATATATAGGGCATACTCATTAACGGTTGTGTGTGTGCCTGTGTTTGTGTGTGAATGTGCGTAATAGTCGTCGTTCCGTAAAGCTGTCGTTATGTTATATTGCATGTCTGTCTGTCATGTCTATGTCTGAGCACGAATATGCCTATAAAGTTTGATAAGCTTGAGTTAGCACCCACCATATTATGCAACTTAGGTCCGGAATATCTCACTGAGTATTCTAAATAAAGCGAATCTAAATGAGAGGGATCATTGCAGCGGTTGGTAACAGCTTGAATGCAAGTGAAACCTAAGATATGCATATGTATTTCTGGGGGTTTCTAGTCAAAGCTGATATTTTCTTTTATCGCTGCATTTCCTTTGTAGTATTTTCAGTCACTATGATATCTCTCACATTGTATGTATGAGTAAAGTATAGCACGCAATTCCACTGTCTTACCATTTCGTTTGACTTAATGGGCTATCGAAATTAGAACTGCGTCACCTAGCCTTTACAATAACTTATGATTAAAATATAACACACTAATTGTTCATGAATATAAGTTTCTCCTCTCATGAGTGGTTAAATCGATTGAAATACTGATATCTGTGTGAAATAATGTTCTACCCATGAACATGACGCACGATGATCTATTCTGCCATCAAATATACCAATGGGGTTTCGGTCCTTTCTTTTGCAGTGTGTATATAGCACGCCATGCGGTTTCTGTGCAAATCGATACTCAAAGCACACAGTCGGTTCAAAATTAATTCATTGCATTTCATTTATATCTACGAATCCTTTAATTGAATTGTTGATTTTGTAGATGTTTCGGAAATGAACGCTAATAACCACAGCTAAAGGCGTCTCAAATTACTACGGGGCAAAGTTAAAATCTATAAATAAGTTTATGAAATCAATATGCGTCGAGTTCTGCGTGGAAATGATTTGCAGTGAATTACATTAATCATGAGAAATACGTAATTAGCTACGCAGAATATGTTTTTGATGATGCTATGGTAATGTATTTATGATTAGTGACAATTCTGGAGATTGTAAACACGAATGGTTGATGATAAAAAGATTTGTTTCTGACAATTCAAGATGTGGTACTTAATTGCTTTGACTATACTCGCTTCATGTTCTATTCTCCGTCTCTTTATCTCTCTCTCTCTCATCCTTCTCTTTATATCTTTCTTTTCATCCCGCAATACTTTCAAATCGTTACATTACGTCAAATGAAGTTGTATCTCAAGGAGAGCTTATACTTAATCTTTATATGCTAGGGCCTCTTTTGCTTGTCTGTCGATGTCTTTCAAAAACAAACCAAAATAAAACACAACACGGTTCAGTTATTCCATGAAAAGAATATGAAAATAATTGAAAATATTAACTTCCACCGAATCGAGGCGGCGTTTTAAAAGTTGCATTATTTTTGTGGCCGACTGCGGCTATACGCAGCGGGTTCGTCAGAAACCTATTCATGGTACATCCAGTTTGCATCACACAGATTTTTTGTAGATATTAATCTATCATTACATATTTCTCAAATAAGAACGTGTTGTCAGCATACCTTTGACTTCCAAAAGTTCAAATAAATCAAGTGAAATCTATGTAAATCCCAATTCATAGCACCCCGCCCCTTTCCATACATAACGCGTTTTCTTCTACCTACCTCTTGGATACATCCAATTCCAGAGCGGGTTTCAGAAGAGCGCCATCTATCGGCAAAAGTCACACAATTGCCAAGTTGAACTCCCTCTACGTGTAGTAAATGGTGATTTTTTTTTTTTCTATGATTGTGATTGATGTAATTCAGTGATTGCCGAGCGCAGACTGAAGCCGCAGAATGTTTTGTGGTTGTTTTTTTTTTTTCATTGTGTGAATTGTGTGTGTGTGTGTGTGTGTGTGTGTGTGTGTGTGAATGGGGGGGCAATAGTTTACGCCCTTCGCACGGGCAAATTTCCAGACGGAACCAACGGAACGTTATGGGTTTTGTTTTTATTTTTGTTTTTTCAAGAGCCAAAAATGGGGGGGGGGGGGTGGGGGCTACTCCCATCTGGTTCTGTGTTACTTGTATGGTAGTGAGAAGTTTCGATGCTATGACATAATGTTAGACAAGTAAATTAAAGTATAGGACCTGAAGATTCACATAGACATTTCATTGAAGACCCCACTAGGCCACCACTCTGGTAAGTGTGTGTGTGTGTGTGTGTGTGTGTGTGGGGGGGGGGGGGGGTTAGATGTGTGAGGACTATTAAATCTCTAATTCAATATTTTTAAGGGGTTCAATATTTATTTTCTTATTTTTTTATGTAGGCATGTGTCTTCACTAGTTTGTATTTGTGTTCTATGGTCTACGCAGTGATGAAAATATGGTACGAAATGTGATACATATATTTAAAAAGAATAATTGAATACGATTCTGAGTGCTAGCAACAAGCATAACAACAACAGAAGATAACAAAAGTAAACACACATGAATGAGAACAACAACTGCATCACACAACAGAGACATAATGGAAACACATGCTTAGTTCACTTACACATATCTTCATAACCACAGAATACATCACATAGAGATATCCAAAGCTCTTTTGAGAAGAAATATCCATATCTTTATTCAATAAAAACTTTGAATAAAAATATCATTAAAATGTATATCCATCAAGTCATATGTCGCTTCATACTTCACATACATAAAATGTGTATAAAATCTAATGAGTGCTGCATGCACCTAAAGATCTATCTGATTTTCATCAGAGTAATTATTATTATACTATCTTGGACGGGTCTGCACTTTTGAGTGTTTTTTCTGACAGACTCTAGTATATGGTGCCATACTAATGCTGTGAATTATCATCATCATTTATAGCTTTATTCACTCTTTACTTTCTGTGTGGTAAACTATTCTCTTCAGCCTCATTCAATGTCAAAATTTATCACATCACATTCCATGATAGCACTAAAAAAAAAGAAATACTAGTGTGAGTTACATAAAAAAGATCAGTTTCTGACCTGTCTGCAACTTTCCCCATATTAGACAATGCAATACTGAATCAGATACAGTCCTCTATCTCATCATATTTCTCATTTCTGCAATATGAATATATGAATAACATGAATATGCAAATATCATGTATATATGCATATATATATATATAATTCCCTTCAGTGCCTCTGCACTCCAAGAAATTACAAAAGAACAAAAACGGTGCAGCTTTACATCCTGCTCTTGACTGAAGCACAAGAAGCCTTCCTGAACAAGTACATGTGACCAATTGAACAAGTAATTGTGACCCGTAAAATAGAGAGTACAAAATCAAAGGGATCTGGAAGGAAATCTTGCTGCTGCTCTGATTTACGCTAAGCATCACATAGAAACAACACTGGAATTGACAAGGAACAAAAATGACACAGATGAATAAAGAGATGAATTAAACATGATTGATCAGATGAACCACTTAAACTACAACTACTGTTTTGCCACTATTTCAGATCCTACGGATTGACTGGAAGGTCCATATTGATGTACGGATGGAGAACAGAGTCAGTGGACAGGAAGTAGATGCATCCAAATGGTATATCTTCCAATCACGGAATTGCACAGATTTGCTAAATTTCATTGATGAAATATACTCACAGTATCATGTTTTCTTCTTTCTTCGACAATTTTTCTAGAAGTCTTTAAAACATGAAAATGAAGCCTCAAAAAAAAGAGCAAATTTCAGGAAGATCATGATTTGTGAAAACTGAACGTAGCATAATAACAACACCACTCCTCTCCGATCCCTCTGAAAAGAAGAAGAAGAAAAAATACATATATATGTGTAAATATATATATATATATATATATATATATATATATATATATACATACCAATGTATCATTGTGATTGTTCTTGACACTCTGAGAAGGGCTGTACTGTCTAAGCTCAAATCTATTAAAAAACATGTTGGACAATCAAGTACAACCTCTCCCCCCCCCCCCCCCCACCCACCCAGGTCCCAAATTTGTAGTAAGATAGTTGCTTGGAG
Organism: Diadema setosum; assembly: GCF_964275005.1. Lineage (NCBI taxonomy): Eukaryota > Metazoa > Echinodermata > Echinoidea > Diadematoida > Diadematidae > Diadema > Diadema setosum. The sequence continues at coordinate 19,052,793 of NC_092701.1, read as the reverse complement.
AACTCCAATGCCACACACTCCATATCTTGGAGTGGGGGGATGAAATTTAGGTTGTCACCCATTACTGTATTTGCATCACGCATTTTCCTGTGAGAATGCATAATTAGTGTTTTGAAAAAAAAAAAAAACATGAACAGTGATGCTTTCTCAATCAGGTCATGCACTTTGGTAGCCAGAACAAAAAGAAAGAAAGAAAGAAAGAACGAAAAAGAAAGTGGAATTCAGAGCGATGTTTCAGTTCACAGTTTCAGCAAGATTTTGAAACCATCAGGTATTTCAATCTCCTCCATTCCTCCACACATCAAGCCAAGTCTTGATGATGAGTTTCTCCTGACTCCTAACCTGGATGACAGACTGCGGATCCTTCGGGTTCGATCCTCTGGTGACGAAAAATGAATCAGAGGTAACAAATGAAATGGAACTTTACACTTGATACTTGATAAGTGTGCAACCAGAAAACAATCGTGGCATGAAACTTTCACAAATTGCCGATCAGGATGGTGTGCGGTATTTGCACTGGCAGGCAATACATCGTTTAGTCAAAAAACTTTTGCACGCATTTTACTTTAATGAATTGTGATTCCCTAGGAAATTCGCGAAAGTCTAATGCATGCAAAAATTTCAGGTTTTACCGTAAGTATGAGATGCTGTACACTTTACACTTTGACATTGTCAAGGCAAGGAAATTTGCGAAAGTTTCATGCATGCGAAAATTTCAGGTTTTACAGTAGGTGCTGCTTTACAATTTGACATTGTCAAGTGACTTGCTGATTTTTTCAGATGTCTTATTGCCCAACAAAACCTGATGATCTATTTCTGCATCTTAGAGATTGATGCGTCCCACAAACTTGAAATGAAGTACAAGTATGACAGGGAAAGAAGGTAGTTCACCAAAGGGCAATTTTATGTATCATCAATACGAATGGATTGTTGGGTTTAGCAAAGTGAAATCTTATTAACATTTTCATTTTTCACAATACAGTACTGGAAGAGTGCCCACACTTAGTATTACATGAGATGAGTTAAGTATATCAGCTTAAACAGCAGAAAAGAACTATCTAAGTACAGTGCACTCCTATTATAATGAACAGGGTTATAACGAAACTCCGGTTACAACAAAATCAAATTATGCGCTGCAACATTATTGGCTCTATGCTTTTTTATTGTTTATTTAATCGGTTACAACAACATTTTGATATAACGAAAGAAGACTGCCGGTCCCGAGGACTTCGTTATAAAGGGAGTCCACTGTACGCAGACAAATATTACCATGTGCTGAAGGAATACTGATTCATCCATCCCTCCAGTGAAAGCCATGGAAGACAACAGATACCGGTATCTTACCTTAGATCGAGGTGATGCGCTCCCTGTGGTACAGGAATGGCTACCAGGGATTCGGACAGGCTCTCTGTGATCCCGCCCTCTCTCCACGGGTCAAGCAGGCCGTTGGAGAAAATGATGTTGGAGGACTGTGAGAGGCCTAGGACATTTTTTTTTTTAGAAATGAAAATTTTATTCATTTCTATTCAATATAATTCATGTTGAAATTACTCATATCAATTCAATGTGAGTCGATCTACATCATTCAATTGATTTCCATCAAATGAACACACACAATCGTTCTGTATATGCCATATATTTAGCGAGTCTAAATTTTTCATGAATCAGGACTTCCCGACTATTTGGCAAGTGGTTAAATTCGCGATCGTGGAGTACTGTACTGAACAGAGAAATTTATATGTGTGCGTCACGTTGGGATCAGAGTCATTATTTTCACATGTCTTTAATTTTGCAAAGAGCACTTGACTTACAAATTTGCGAAAACAAAAACCTCACGAAATATGCAATTGCCACCTTTTGAGATTGTGTACAATGCATTTGTGTATTAAAGGGAAGACAATATTTTCACAAGTTGCTAATTTTGTAGATATTGTTTGACTTGCATAAACCCACAAAACAAACTACAGCAAATTATACTGTGCGTACAGTCATCTGTTCATTAAATACCAATGCCGCATACTGCTAACCTTTTCCTAAGCCCTGTACTGCCAACCAGTCGCCTCGAGGAACGACGCCATACTTGTCTTTGCAGTACTCCGTCCGCATCTCCAGGGTGAACGGCATGCTGGGAAACATGTCTGTCACGTTGGTGCTCCCAGCTGGCATAGTGACCTCAGTGCAGGCCTGTGTGACAGGAATACAGATAATAGGAACGAACAACAAACACAGACAATAGGAACGAACAACAAACAAACAAACAAGTTGGAGCAGAAACGAACTGACATTTTCTAATATGGGGCATTAAAGGGGAAGGCTAGTAACTGATCAGTGGGAATCAGTGGAAATGCTGGGAGATGATTGTTCCAATCCTTATTGGATTCATTCAAGAGTTCATTGTATATCTATTGTTGTGTGAAAATGATTTGCTTCAGAATGGTCTCACATTCAAGTAATGTGCAGTTTAATGCTTCCAGGTTAGCGTCCCTGGTCAGTGACGGAGCATTAATCTGCATATTACTTGAATATGAGACCGTTCTGAAGCAAATCATTTTCACACAACAATAGATACACAATGAACTCTTGAATGAATCCCATAAGGATTGGAACAATCATCTCCCAGCATTTCCACTGATTCCCACTGATCAGTTACTAGCCTTCCCCTTTAATCTTATATGGCAAAGTGGTTTTCAGACACACGCTATTCAAATCGTAGCAGCAGCATAGGCTAAACAGACAACAAACTTAATATGTTTCTGCACATGAAGCTTTTTTTTTTTTGCAGCTGCATGCAGCAATCCTTAGTTTTCTTTTTTTTCTGTCTTTCTATCTCTTCTGCTTGTGTGTAAGTTTTACGCATGAATATTTCTTTCTGACGATGGTTTGTTGACATATATGCAAAGTCACATGCACAGACTCATCTATGTAATGTTGGCTTCCTACAAAGAATAATTTCTACATAGTTTGGCTTGAGATGAGTATTTGCTTTCCCCTTTAAGTATGGACAGGAAAACAAACTGCTGGATATAAACTGGCAATCTTGAGTTAATAAAAAAAAAGAGGAAAAGAGAAAAAAAAAAAGGACAAAAGTATGTCAACACAACAAATAAGGGCACATCATAGCAGACATCTTTTGTGACCATCATGATAGCTATGACAATGTAAAAGACAAAACATAATGTATAAACAATTAGACGTTGCACATTTCTAACTTTCTGTTTCATTTCCTACTTGTATTTTGCATCACAAAATCCCAACCCACCTGATAGTCCCAGGCAGTGCTATCTGTGCCAAGACCGCAGCCCGTCGGATCCGCACACTGGATGAACTCGGTGAATATATCGAAACACTTCAGGGGAGTGCTGCTACTGTTGTAGTACAAGGCTGTGAGAAGACAGATCACTTTGCATTATTCTTAACTGAAACATTAACCAGTAGCATTAGAAAACAAAATTGTGTCTTTCATACCATGGTTCAAAGGATAATCCTTTCAGAGAACACAATACACATGAATAAACAAACAAACCTGTGAAGACAATACAACTTTTTGATAACAGAGAAATTCTAATGGTCCAAAATTTAATTGGTGCATTTTCAGTTTATCCATATTCAGAACATCTTAAACATGGCAAAGAAAGAGGGATTTTGCTGGTGAGCAGCAAGTTAGATAACTGCTAAGGAGTTGTGAAATATGTTGGTAAGATGTGACCAAAGCAGTGATCATTATCACCATTACCATCATCATCATCATCATCACTATTATTATCATCATCATCATTATCATCATCATCATCATCATCATCATCATCACTATTATTATCATCATCATCATTATCATCATCATCATCATCATCATCATCATCATCATCATCATCATCATCATCATCATCATCATCATCACTTTTATTATTATTATCAGCAGCAGCAGCAAAAGCAGTAGTAGCAGCACCATTGTGATCATTATCCTATATTGCCAGCAATTAAACTGTTCCAAATGTCATGACTTGAACACAAACTTGGTAATAGACAATGAAGAATCTTGACATGCCAGCTAGCATCATAACTCTTGGTTGGAGGGCAAGACACTTCAGTTATCTCCCAACATCTTACCTGATGCCTTTGCAAGACCTTCCATGGGTGTAGTTTCTGTGTCCAGAAGCAGCTTACAAGACACCTGAAAAATACAAACAAAACAGAATTAGCACCAGCATGAAGCTCTCTTCCAAATCAAATAATTAGATTAAAACTTTATAAATCAAACTTTTCATAATCATTTTCATTTCTCTAGCAGAACATCATTCAGAAGTAAACTGCTCCTATACACATAATGAGGTTGACAACACAGTTGTCAAAAGTGTACATATAATTCATTCAATCCTTAATGCAATTCCGACATAATCACCATGTTCTGAAAAGTACTGTAGAAATGTCAGCAGTAGCAGCACTCTTCTTCTTCTTCTGAACTTCTTCTTTAATCATCATCATAATCATCATAATCATCATCACGTCACTGCTTCTTAATCAGTACTATTAACATTGCCATGATCAATATCTTCCCTGTTGCCATTTTTCATTTCCTACTATTTTTATGGTTGGAGTGAGAACACACTAGGATGTTGCATGAGACTCACGTTGACAGGGTTTGCCGGTAGGCTTCCCATGAAGGAGGCGCTGTAGGGGTAATCCAGCATGGCCTGGAAGGTGAAGGAGTTTCGGATCCATCCCAGGAGGTGGTAGACTTCAGACTTGGCGACAAGGGTCTTGCACAGCTTGAACGCCTCGCTGATCTCCTTAAAACCTACGCATGCAAGTTACGAGGCATATTAATCTGTATCTTCATGAAGCGAAAGATAGTTGGTTGTGCGCTGTCTGTCACATTACCTGTTGCTTTAAGGGGATCGTACAGTTTTGGTTGAGAACTAACTTCAGGTTTCTAACATTTTTTGGAGAAATAATGAGAAACCTCTCATGAAATATGAAAGCATGTAATTCCCAGAGGGATTCAATGTTTATTTCATTAAGATTGGTTTTGAAATGTCTGAGATATCCAAGACAGAGCAAGCCTAATAAAATGTGGGACCCACCTTTTATTTGGCTCGCTTTGCTTTAATTTGTTTTGGATATCTCAGCCATTCCAAAACCGATTTTCATTTAGTAAACTTTAAATTCCTCTTAAAATGGTATGCTCTGTATAATTTCGTAAGTAGTTTTTTTGTTATCTTGCAAAAAGTTATAAGCTTAACCCTCATCTCCACCAATACTGTACCATCCCTTTAATGCCAGTTTCCTTTTTTTTTTTTTTTATTGTTGTCATATCAAATACTTCAAAAACTTAAAGGTTTCTTTGGTAATTAAGTGCTCTTTTACAGAAGAGTTTCATTTCTTCATTAACATACTTAAAAGTACTTTGGGCCCTACCTTGATAGCTGCAATATTCTCTGGTATGCACATGCACAAAATGTTCTGTGGTTATGACCATCTGCAAAATCGTTACTGCTGAGATTCAGCATTGGAGTACAGTGGTCACCGCTTAATCAGGAGGGGTTAGTAGACAAGATTTTCTCCTGTTTAAGGAGGACTGCCGCTTAACCGCTTCTGGTGAGGAAATGAAATACCTATGATTATTTCTAAGGATTTACTTATCATTGCTAGGCACTACTGATTGGCAATGGAAGTGTTTCAGCCAAAATTTGTTGCAATAAAGCGGCTCATAGTTCTGATTAAGCAGTGGAAATAATGTAATTGTTGCATCAAACTTTAAAGCTGTTCCTGATTATAGGGTTAGCACTGTAATGCCATGTGATACGACCGCACCCTAAAAAAAAAATTTACTTTAAAGAATGTAAAGGAATTAGAGCGCTCACCCTGCGTGCCTTCATCTGCCAACTGTTGCAGCTTCTCAAAGCCAGCTCTGACAATATCAGGACACTTGGTATTGACATCATGGAAGTCCTAGAAGTCATTAACAAGAACAGAGCAAAATATGGTTTAGTGAAGATACAGAAAGATGATGAGAACCAACGAAGAACTTTACAATACATGAAGAAACTCATGTAAAGGGATACCCAGTTTGGGTTTCTTTGTGCCTGGGACACACACTACTTGACACATACTTAAACACATAGACGTTCAACCAGAGGTATGAAACATGCTATCATATTCACATACTTTAATCAAATTTCTACAGAGCATAACGAGTGGTGCAATATGGCTATTTAAGACTGGCGACTGGCCTAGATGCAAATTTAAAGGCACAATTTACCATTTCCAGATGAAACAAAAACCCGGCATTAGTGCTTTAAAATAGTAACAAAATGTGAGGTTGGGATAGAAACAACCACTGTAAAAATTTGAATCCGTACAATCAATGTTGAGTATTCTTAAATAGACAAAATATAAACAATAGTTATAATAAAAATGTTGTCAGATTAAACCGTCTAGTTATGGTTTAATAAGCAAAATACTGATATCTCCTTATACTTTAGGCTTTATGGCAAAAATTTGGTACGGTAGGATGTTTTGTGATACAACAGACCTACACATATGCATCAAATGTGACATCTTGAACATTTTTTTAAGTCGCTGTTCCCAAAGGTAAACAGGACCTTTAAAGAGCAACCCCTGGGCTGTGGGCATACCTTTGTGACTTGCTCAAAGAAGTAAGTCTGCGATGATTGGTTGGCAGTGCTGAGAACGGGGGCGCTGGCCGCCAGAGCCCCCTGGATGATGTGGGGATACTTGAACCTCATGTACGCACTCAGCATTCCTCCATAGCTAAGATTTGAAAAGCGAGTGACAATGAAAGGTACTGTATACGCTGAATATTTCGCAAGGTTTTTATTTTCACGAATTTCGCGAGTCAGGTGCTATTCGTGAAAGTAAAGACATGCGAAAATAGTGACTCTGATCCCAATGTGAATGTGATGTACGTGTTTACACTTCTCCGTTCAGTACAGGACTCCACTATCGCAAATTTAACCACTCGCGAAATCGTCAGGAATTCCCGATTCATGAAAATTTAGATTCGCGAAATATATGGTGTATACAGTGATCGACTTGGAGGATATTAATGGCACTCATTAGAATGGTAAAGACTTATGACAAATAAGAACATAAGTATGGTTATAATTAAAATGATTTCCATGGGCCAGAGTAAGAAGTGATGCAAATAGAGAATGTGTTTGATAATATATGTCTGTACTGTAAAACCAGAAATATTCATTCACGGCATGAAATTTTTGCAAATTGGAGCCAAAAGTCTTTTTGTGCCTTTAATTCCGGGGATCATGGTTCCTTGCAAAATCCGTTAAAATTTCTGGTTTTATGGTATACTGTGTATGCATATATACTGTATATATATGTATGTATGGATGTATGTATAAATAGATACATAAACCGACAAATGGACAGAGAGAGAGAGAGAGTAAGAGATTCATATAGTCATAGACATATAAATGTGGAGAGAGGAAAACAGTTCATGAAAGTGATCCAATAAAAAGGCCTAAGTTGAAGTGGTTTAAAGGGATGGTACAGTATTGGTGGAGATGAGAATTGGGCTTTTAACTTTTTGCGAGATACCAATAATACACTTATGATATAGTACAGAGCATACCATTCTAAGAGGAATTCAAAGTTTATTTGATGAAAATCGGGTTTGGAATGACTGAAACATCCAAAAACAAAGTAAAACAAAGCGATCGTAATAAAGTGTGGGTCCCACACTTTATTAGAATTGCTCTTTTTTGGATATCTCAGCCATTTCAAAACCAATTTTCATCAAGTAAACGTTGAATTCCTCATAGAATTACGTGCTCTTTCATATTTCATAAGAGGTTTCTCATTATTTCACAAAAAAAAAAATGTTAGAAACCTGAAATAAGGTCTCAACCAAAACTGTACAATCCCTTTAAAGGTTTAATTGGTAAATACCAAAGATATATATGTGAATGTGTAGAGATGAATAATTGCACATAAACACAGATTTTAGATACATCAGATGATAGTTGGAATAATATTACCACATGAATACATATCAAGAGGTACATTTATAGAAAGATAGACAGAAATTGTTGATGGTTGTGCTAGAAAACTTCCTTTTGCAAAACCCTCATATCAACTGTACTTGGACAGAATAACACAAAATCTCTCCACCCCCTTGTATATGCCTGTAACTTTAGTTCTAACGTATATTAAATGAAACAGTAAGATATTTTTTGCTTGCTTTTATTTCTGCGTTCCTTGTGTTTGCATTTCTATCTGCACCATGACTTGACTCTCCTTTAGCCTGAATTTAACAGGTCTTGTACATAGATTTTCTTTTGAAAGTGAAAGTGTAATTGATGAAAAGATGATCTAGTGAAGAGCGTAATATATATCCTACCTTTTATTTCCGTGTTCCTTGTGTTTGCATTTCTATCTTCACCTCTGTTTGCATGACTTGACTTTTTTAACCTGAATTTCATACGCCTTGAAAATAGTTAATATGCTTTTGAAGATGGAAATGAATGTGAAATTGATGCATGATCTCATGAAGAGATTTTGAAAGTAAGTCTATCGACAAAGAGAGCTAAATAAAATATCTCCAGAGATACCAGACTTGTAACACAACAAGGAATGTTCTTGAAGTTCTGATTGAATATATCCTGTTATTTTCTTATCATATTCATTGTTTCATTTCAGCAGCTTTTCATCACAAATATCTCAACTTCACAAAAATGGAGTTATTTCATTTTATGATAAAACTCTTCATACATATATATCTAACCTTCCACCAAAGGCAATCACAGGACAGTCCTGGGCTTTCAGATCTGCCCGTAGTGAGGTGATGAGTGTGGCGTAGTCTGCTAGAGCTTGCTCCACTGTCAGGAGGCCCAGGTTGGATGGGGTGAAAGACTCGTTCCCGAAGGGCAGGCTCTTCCCATAATATCTCTGAAATTTATTGAAAATACAAGTATAAAATATTCATCATACTCAGTTGTGAAAGTCCCACACATTCAATTTTGTGCAATCATGTGAGTGGCAGAATGCATTCAGCTTGAAACAAGTGGTTTGGTTAGGAGGGCCACTCCATCTGGGAGTTCTAATATCATGTCAATAAATAAGATCAAGATAGAAACTTCACTTAGCTCTCATTGCAGATGGTGTATGGTTCTCCACTTGGACATGAATAGGTTTTTTGTTCAAAACTTTGATACAGTTACAGATATAATCAATGATTTGATTCCTGATCAATGATGCATGCTAGTCTCCGAAGTCAGCAAAGGGATATTGTTCTCATACTCATTCTCAATCTATTCAAGATTAGCAGGCTATATATGGGTGTCTCTTACATGATGACAATAGAAAGTAAAAGAAATTGAGTAAATCAGTAGTTAGCATCACTTAATCTGTTTTGTCTTAATACAATATTTCTTTGGGTATATGGGGGGGGGGGGGAGGCATGGCACCATAACTAAAAAGCAAAACAAATTGCAACACAATAATCAGATGGATTTACTGTTCTTGGAAGAAGAAATGGAAGGAAAGAGGATGAAAATGATTTCAACAAAGAAGGAGAAGAAGAAAAGAGAAGGTGGAGGAGAAGGCGGAGACTGGAAAAGTAGGAAGAGGAGAAAGAGGGGGAGAGAGGAGGCTATGGAATAGGAGCAGAAAAAGGAAAAGATGAGGAAAGGGAAAGCGGAAGGAGGAGAGGAATGGGGGGAGTGATTAGGAAAATGAGCAGAAGAACACAACAAAGCAGAAGAGGGAGTAAAATAGGAAGAAGAAGAGGAAAAAAGGGAGGAAGGAGAGAGGAGAAGAGGTTGATGAACTTGTACTGGAAGAAAAAGTTTCCAAAAATGAACAGGACTTGGAGGAGAATAGATGAAAAGGAGGAGAACAGGATAGTAGAAATCGACTCACATGTTCGGCAAAAACAACAAGAGCTTCAAACTCTGGTGCTATGTCAAACATGAACCCGGTGTTATCAAAGAAGGCCTCAAGTGGTCCTTCGTTACCCGTGTAGAAGAAGATGGGACCTGATCCGTTGTTCCAGTAGTTCTCTGCCAGAGAGAAGAGCAAGAAAGTGAAGTGAAGGTTTGTGATAATTAAAGGTAGGTTGTCATAAAAGTTACCATTCAACTCGCTTTGTACCATGGCATTGGCAACTTGTGCGCAAATGATGCCAATTACGTGTCGTCATGGGCGATTCAGGTGCAACTTGTTACACGTGATATGCAACACTCTTTTCAAAGCAACCACCTATACACAGCCCTGTTGCTGTACACTTTCGCATGGCATCTGGTTGGGCTACAAGGCCAAGCAACAAGAAGACACGTACGTTGGTGCATTTAGACAAGAGGTTCAATCTGAATGGATAATCGAACAAGTATTACATCAAAATCTCATGGCATGCCTAGCTGCTCTCTGCATCCGAGTAATGGCTTTCCACCAATTTGCCAATGTTTTTCAAATTGTGATCACACTGATGCTTGTGTCTCATTTCTTTTTTTTTTCTAATGTAAAAGGGTAAGCTCTTTCAACAAAAGCGAATATTTCACAGTTATCTTCTTCTCACTTTATTTCATGTCCTCTTCTCACTGCACTTATACATGGTCAGTCAACCCGAACTCTAGTAAACTACAAATTGGCTTACCTGTCAAAAAGTATCTCTGTCGAAACGTCTGCTGCCCGTAACTCTCCGAGTTGAAGTGGTCAACCGTCTGGTCAAAATACTTCTCGACGTACGGGTATCTGTACTGAGGTAGATCTAGTGGGCGGGAGTGGACTTGCTGTCGAGGAAGATGAAGAAGGGAAACAGAAGCAACAGCAGAGATTCCCGCAGAAATGAGCAGTATTGCAGCTGGTACTAGTGGTAGGACGTTTTTGAGAGCCACGGCCATGGCTGACTGAGACTCTGACTTCTGTAGGCCCTACAACAACCTCGGCAAAAATCAGCTCCAAATCAAGAAATGGTCGGTATCAAACTGGAAAGGATGAAGTCTTCTAAAGTTCTGTTGTCGACCAGACCAGCGACTGCTTGTCCACTTTTATTCCATCACGAGCGGAGTCACTGTATGCTGCTCATGATTAACTATACATAGCCCAGTCGCTGTATAAATAGCGTCTGGTCGGGCTAGACTATGATAATGAATACGTGTAGAAACTATATCAAAACTAATTACCGGTATGAACATTTATATCCAGTGACAGCAGCGATGCTATTATACTCCCTACCTCACGACCTACAGTCGCTAGCCGACGACTCAAGTACCGTACCGGCGTACACCACAGAACTCTTCTGTGGCGTACACACACGAGTCAGGTGACAGCCCGAATCACGTGTTATCAGCAAGTCATGTGAACGAGCCATTGTTTTGTGTTATTCTTTTGTCTGGGTTTTTGGCGGGCGGGCGGTAGATATGGGGGTAATGAACGGGTAGGTACAGAGAGGGGCGGTAGCTCTTTGTAATTTCAAAGTGATCGGCTCTGCATGTACAGACTGTAAGTGTAGGCAAGCAGCTTATTTAGGGCCTAGTACTTGTAATGAATAAATAAAGTCAATTATGAAGGTGGTATGGAGTGGAAATACGCTACAACATCCAACCGGGCCCTGGTAATAGATGTCATTTTCGAGAGTGTTTTTTTTTTTTTCTTCTTTCTTTTGGCTTTTTTTTTTTTCACATGCCCAGCACTATTTCTAGCCTTAGTGTTTGTGACTATAAATGGCTTTTGAAAAATGCAAAAAACATACAATTTCAAACAGAAAACTTATAAATCATTCGAAGTGAATTGCAAAAGAATTCATTATAATAGTTCGTATTTTGTTTCAGAAAGATTGCAAGACTAGATATACCCCACAAGTCTAATAAATGACCATATCAGTGACTGTAAGATAGAGGAAATAAACCATGTGCATAAATAGGGGCCTATACCGGGGTACCAATTAAAGCTCATCCTTAGCAAAGGCCCTGTGGCCTGGGCCACCAGAAATAGAGGCATGCACCAAATTTAAGAAATGATTTTTGTTTTTTTTTTTGTTTTTGGTTTTTGTGGCCCGATTGCGGCTACCGTACCAACAGTTTATGAGTCTGTACTTATTATTATTTGGTATTTATTTTTTCGCATCCAGAAAAGGAAGAATATCTGATGGCTAAGTGCTTGATAACTGCATGTATTTCAACTGATTGTCGTGACCATGCAGGGTTGCAAGATTCTGGTCTTAAAATGGCTCAGTCTCAGTCTATTTTACGCTCAACTTCGGCAGAAAGATTTATCTCACGGCCAAATTTCACTGCCAAATTTTATCTATCCAATGATAATAGTATAGGTTTAAACCTATTTAAATGTGATCATTTTTTTTTTTTTTTTTTTTAATCATGTGGAGTGATAAGCAAAGTCATGTGTACCGGAATGCGTTTTGAATAGGTAGACAAAGTGAACTTAGAAGATGAATTCAATTTTAGTGTCCTTACATAAACAAGAGAGAGAGAGAGAGAGAGAGAGAGAGAGAGTGTGTGTGTGTGTGTGTGTGTGTGTGGTGTGTATAGGGCCTACTATATAGTGTGTATAAAAGAAAATCCAAATTTGGAGGGCCACTATTTCAGAATTGTCAGCTATGGAGAGCACAATGCTGGCTGTGAGGAACTCTACCTCTTTTCATTGATACTTAATTATGTTGTCAATGTCATGCATGATTGAGCACATGATCTTATAAGGACAAGTCCACCTTCATAGACATGTGGATTGAGTGAATGCAGCAATATTAGTAGAACACATCACTGAGAGTTTGAGGAAAATCGGACAATCCGTTCAAAAGTTATGAGTTTTTGAAGTTTCTGCTCAGTCATGGGCTGGATGAGAAGACTACTATAGCTTGTGATGTCACATGTGTACAATGATATAAAGAAAGTATAAAGAAAATTCAACATATTTTCACTTTTCTAGCATGACAAAAGAAAACTAGACGTCTCTTTTTCAGAAGCCAAGGGGAATAATATTACCTTTAACATACATTAGTAACAAGTCGGAGAAATGTGCACTTTATTCAAAAAGTAAAGCTTTGTGAACTTCTCTTTTTATTTTCCTTACATTGTTCTACACATGTGACATCATACACTGTAGTAGTGTCCTCATCCAGCAGTGATTGCGCAGATATTTTAAAAATTCATGAATTTTGAACGGATTGTCGGATTTCCTCAAACTTTCACTGATGTGTTCTAATATTGTTGCATTGACTCAATCCACATGTATGAAAGTGGACTTGTATATAAGTGTATATATATATATATATATTATATACATAAGTGTATTAAAAATCCGTTTCTGCTTCAGAAACGGATTTTTAATCTAACATCACATCGCATCCTGGTCGCTGATGAAGAATGCGATGACTAACCTGTTTGGTGTCTTGTTTCAAAAACATGCGCTTTCCTCGCCAGGATAAAGCGTTTTAATGCCATTTTAGGTTTTAATCTCATATATATATATATATATATATATATATGTTAGGTATAAGGTAGGTGTGGTATAGTCCGTTATTCCTAAAGTTTGTTAATCCAAAAATGAAATTAGGTTTGTAATTCAGTAGCTTCGTTGGTACGCACTGTTTTCGGATTAATGACCTTCATTTAATTTTTGGAATAATGAACCTTCGGAACAATGAACTCAATTAATTTTGGACTGACAAACTTTCGGAAAAATGAACCTTCACAATAATGCCACAAGTATATGGATTAACAACATGTAGTCATAAGGAATTTGCATGTTTCAGAATAACAAACCTATGGAATAAAGAACTTTTTATTTTTCTTTGTAAATCCCAAGTGAGGTAAATTTCATCCTATTTTTTAAAATTATTTGTGTGAAGAAATCATATTCCAAAAAATGCAATTGTAATAATTGGCTTTATTACTATGTTACTTAGGAGCAGCTAACTCGTAAGCAATAAGAAGTTGACTATAGCAATTTCAGTCTCTCCCTCTCTCTCTCTCTAATATATATATATATATATATATATATATATATATATAATATTATATATATATATATATATATATATATATATGAAGAGTTTGTTCGCAAAAACCGATAAGTCCATTTTTGAAGATTTTGAATTACGTTCTCTGTCATAAAGTACAAAATAATACCTTTTAAACGATATATTGGTCACTACATATAAAGGTACTTTTTTGAAGTTATGGTCAAAAGAAGCAAAAAATTTCTTATTATTTTCTTTGTTTTTCTTGACCTTTCATCGCAAATATCTCATTTGGCAAATATGGACTTATCGGTTTTGCAAACAAACACTTCATATATATATATATATATATATATATATATATATATATATATATATATATATATATAAAACACAAAATATGAACGTTCTGTCAGTGTGTCATAAACAGATATCGAAGAAAGAGTCAAATGTAAACACCAGAGGCTCCTGCAGCGTTTTCATTGGATTCTTTCTTTGATTATCTATATGTGTATGCAATGTATTCCAGACTCAAAGGCTCACAGGTTGAAACATGTTTCATCTAAATTCATCTGCATTTCCAGATATCTTTATTAACAACCCTTCACAAAACAGGCATATGTATGTAACAGAAAATACACTGATGAATAACCATGAGATTTTACACAAGAAAAGAACTTTTTGTTCCCCTGCATCACAAGTTATGGGTGAAGAATGATCTGCTTTTGATATAAAATGTGCCTTACTGAGAGTATTTTGATTGGAACGACTTCCAAACTGAATCTGAACTACAACAAATGCTGACTTGCAGCTGGAGCCCAAATCCATATCAAACTGATATCAGATGAATGGTGACATTAAACAACAATTTGGCAAATGCATCAGTCATGTATATCTTATTGTGTCCATTGACATAAGAGTGGTCAATTACTTTGGGGGGGGGGGGGTGGAATTGTGCATCGCTACACAAAAAAATATTGACGGATTATGAGTATGAAGTGGAGATGTGCTCAAGGATCTGTTTTGGCAAAAATTATAAACAGGAACACCTGCCAGAAATGGTTGATAACATATTGTAACAAATGAACAGTTTAAACTTCAACAAAACAAAAAGCCCTCAAACTTTTTGAACAGAACATAGTGCTAATGCAATAACATCAACCTGGAACGTCATCTTTTACTTTGCGTCCGAGCAGCCAATTACTGGTGTTACATCACTCATTCATTCCAGAACTGTTTCACATCTTAACACCTCACATCTGGGGCAGGGTAAATTTCATCTGTGAACGGTGCAAAATGAGGGGAGAACCTTTAGGTTGACGATCCTCCCCATAGATCTGGCATACACGACTTGCAACAATCTCCAAAACTGACGTAAAAATAGTCAAGGTCTTACACTACATGCATCGGAAATCACCAGTTACACTACAACAAAAGCTGTAATCTAATTTAGAGGAAGTAGAACAGTGTCATTTACAGAGTTAGCAAACAAGACATTGCAGCTGGCTGTAGTATAACAATTGGAGAGGCCTTTATATGAGACATAGTATGATATCCATGAAAAACAAAACCAGAGCCAGAGAAAAGGAGGAGGAGAGGGCAGAATTGTACAAGAAGAACTACAAACATAATCAACTCAACAATAAGACAGACAGACAGACAGACACTGATCTAATCAACGTGCATTTCTAATGCGACAGAACGGGGATGGGAATATACACAAACGAACTCATCCCTTGGCAGTGAAGGCACATATAAATGAAAGTAATTCTTTTTTTTCTTGAGTAAATCAAACAATCATACAGAACATCATAACTCTCCACCTCCTAAACTTCACGTGTCACGCACAGTAAGGAAATCTCCTTACACAAAAACTTGTCATAGTTAAGTCATAATTTTGCCATTAAACAAAAACAGAGTAGGAGAAACTTTAATGATACTTGGTGTCATATTTTTTTTTTTTCTTCCAAAGAAAAAGCCTCAAAAATTCGGACAAGATTTTTACAGAATAAAAAAGTCAAATTCTTATCACAAACCATATTACACCTGTGGTTCAGTCTATCTTAAACACTTTAAAACGATAAATCCATCAATGGCATGGGCATGCATAGTAAAATTCAAGTGGATGGATGCATATGTTATGTCACGAATTGAATTCCTACCGCTACCATATAACCTCATCATAGCCCCTCTGGTTTGGCTTAAAATGAACTTCATACTCTAGTTCCCTGTTTTTGTTTTTATCATTTTGCTTTTGTTTCTGACATTCAAGTCACTGTTTTATTAATGTCCCACCCACACAATAACCTTCCTGAAATTACATGTATGAAATCTCTACACCATTATGTAAATCATGCATATTTATGCACACAAGAGTCTATTAAGAAATATCCATGCTTCGGAAATGTCACGGGCTGCTTTACAGACACAGGGTGAGTGAAACCACTTTTAAATGTGAAGGGAATTTTTACAAATGTACAGTGTTTTTTCTGTCTATTTCTTGGGGGGGGGGGGGTAGAGGGCATTTAGAAGGGAGAAATTCACATTTAAAAAAATAGTCAGTCACTGCCAACACTCGACTTACATTCTAGAATTCATTATCACAATATAAAAGCCTATCTTCAGATAAATAGAGTTCTTTTTTTTTGCATCCTACACAAGTTACAAACACTTTTTCTCTACTAGATGTACATACACTTAAATTACATTGTTACAAAAAGATACTATATAATAATATAACATAATTTACATATACAAATTTACAATGGACAACAGCCCCTGTCACAAAAGTTCTGGCAAATGCCTCCTTACAAAGAAACAAAAATATGAAATGATCATGACACTGCTCTGTTCTTTAAAAAGACTTCAAGAATTTCCAAAAAATTCTCCTACTCAGGAAGGAATTGTGTGAATACAACATAACTGTGTTCTTGTGATGCAGAGTGAAGCCACGGGAGTCGTCAAAAGTGTGCTTGGAGCTTGCATGCTTTCATCAAAAATATTACAGGAAAAATATTTGTCAAAATCAACTCGAGTTGTCTTTCTTTTCACCCATCATCCCGTCAGGTGTATAGTACAAGCATACATGTATTTACAAAGAGGCACTTTTACATAAGAACCAGATTAAAACAATCCCCCCCCCCCCCCCCCCGAAAAAAAAAAAAAAAATGTTACAAAAAAAGAATAAAACAATGTCACAAGTATCAGCAACTGAATGCAGCTAACATACGGGCAAGGGGCTATGATGAGTCACCATAAGTGCTTTGAAAAAAAAAGAGAGAAAGAATAGAATAAATAAAGTAAAATATTCTGATAAAAATGTGGCAATTCACACCTATGGAAACAAATCTCATTCCCTTTTACTGGAAACTTCTCAAGGAAATGTAAATCAAGGCTTAATGAATGATTACAGTCACTATGTTTAGATACAACCAAAAAAAAAAAGAAAAAGAGAAAAAATCACCTACACTTACTTACAATCATGTATTGCTCCTCATTTGTACAAAAAAAAAAAGAAGAGTGCAGCCGCTGCTCAGTTATTTCTAACAAGGCACAGTTCATGAACCTACATATCATGTTCAAGGTAGTTATAAAATACAAAACTTGTACCACAATAAAATTGGGGTGCTTCGCAACTTGTGCACGTAAAAAGACATTTCATCACAAAAGCATGGATTGTCAAATTTGTATGTGCATGCAATTTCTAGCCTACATATCCGCAGTGTTCAATGAGCCTACAGTGTATTTGTTTTATATTACCATCATAGGTTACATAGAATGAGAAAAAAAAAAGAAGAAGGAAGAAGCAGATTCCCCTATGAAGCAAAAGTGTACATGGCAGTCTTGTAAATATGCACATAATTTACGACATCTTACAACAGTTACACACAGTAGATATGGTATCGGAAGATTTCTAAGTACAATGCAAGGAGGTGAGGTTGCTTCACTAGTACTCATTTTGTAGTCATGTGACAGCCTCAAAGAACAGTAAGTACGATACAACATTTCATTACACAATTTAGCATGACAGTGTTAAACCAATCTTTGCATACCATGGTGCATCAAAAAAACGACAATATAGAATGATCACTTTCCTCCACAGGTTGTCATCATTTACATTATCAGTGACAGATGGTTCCTCTGAATTCATTGGCTTTCTTCGCCATTTCGAGATCTCTGGTCCGTCTTGGGGAAGTGCGAGATGAGAACCCGTGTGGCCAATCTTTGATTTTACATCTGCTTTTTCTTTCCCGTGCATGTAGGAATTTGGTCCAACGATCATGGAAAAAAACAAACTTTTGGAATGCATGTCAAGTTCCTTTGGTCATGCACACCCTGTTGGGAATGTTCATCAAGCCTCCGTGGAAAATGATGAATGTAACTCTTTCTCTTTCTACATTTGCTTTTCATCATACAGGTAATACAGGTACACAATCTTAGCAATTACGTTTTAAAAAAAAAATATGGAACTACAAACATAACATGTAGTTTCATAGTACAGTACAGACTTGCATGAGGAAACAGTACTGGTATATATTGACGACGGTCATGCAGATAAGCTACAGCATTCTCCAGGCGAACACATTCACGCTTGAACTGTTTTCCTTGTTCAATGTCTCAAGAACACAAATTCAGTTTGGTAAAATGTCAAATGTTCCTGTAAGTAGGACACCAAATTACATCCCACTCAGATGTACGTCCCTTCTCCAGTGTGGTCTGCTAGGGCAATCCTCAGATTGTTCACTTGACTGGGGTGACACCGCGCCATGAGGTCGTGTCCATTCATTTGCGGGAGGCCCCCCGGGGCTTGGGCAGGGGCCGGAGCAGGCGGGCTGCAGATGCCCTCTGACCCCGACCAGTCCGACTGGGCAGAGATCGGCGACGAGCTCGACCACTTGCCCGGCGACTCCGGCGACGGCGTCAGGTACGAGTGCTCGGGCAAGAGCGTTGTCATGGCGTACGACGCGGGGTCCATGGAGCCCCCATTCTGGCTGTGCTGGGAGGGCGGAGTTGGGTATTTGTCCATGATTCCCGCTGCTTGGAGCTGGCTGCTCGTCATGTCATTAGGCATGAGGTGCACGTTTTGCTTCACATGCCCTATCAGTCCATTGTCTCTATGGCTGTGCTCTTGCATACAATTTTCAGGCGAGTTGGGATAGCCATTGGGCAGTTCACTGATGGCTGGTGTGCTGGGGTACATGCCGTTTTGGCTGTGGTGATTCGAGAGCATGAGGTGCATCTCCATCTGCTGAGGTACGTTGCCACGGTGCGGGCTGGCATGCATGGACTGCATCTTAGCCATGGCGTACTGAGTTGGATGCTGGCTGGTGGTGGCGGCTGGCTGGTTGGGGCTGGAAGCATAGACACACTGGCTGGCCAAGGCGGGGCTGGTGGCCATGGGGCAGGGCTGGGGGCTGGCCTCGGGCGCCTCTGGGCTGTGCAGCAGGGACTGTGTGCTGGGCGCCTGCCGCATGATGGCTGGGATGTTGGGCTGGGAGTTGTTCCCTTGGACGAGGACCTGCGGGTCCTGTCTGTGCACAGCCATGCAGTTGTGCTGTGTGTTTGACCCTGGCCAGCCACTGGTCGAGGTGATGGGGGCCATGGCTGCAGCCCCTACAATGTCCATACTCATTTCTCCCCCCAGTGAGCCCTTATCAGGGCTTAACCCATTCATCTGGCTATAATGTCTGCCATTAACGAGTCCATTTCTGGTGTGCATCTCCACCACCCTCGGTCCCTGTGTGTGCACGCCCACCACTGTTGTCTGAAAATGGTCCCCGTGCCCTTGTCCCATCATATTTTGCGTTGTCACTGGCAACGAGTACATGTTGCCCGGCGGCGGCGTCCGCGTGTAGCCGTGGGGCGAATCCACTGACTCTGGCGGTGACAGCACCGGTGGTGGCAGCTCGTCCGAGCTGGGCCTCTTTTTACTCTTCCGCTTCTTCTCCTTAGCGGAATCCTTCGCTCCAAGCTCACCATTCGCCTGGTGGTGGTTCTTGTGGGCGCGCCCCTTCTTCTTGGGCTTGGACCCGCCCGAGATGTAACCGTTGGGCACCAGGTCCCGATGGAGGTCCAGCTGCCCGTTGACGTGGTTACCGGCACCCATTTCGGGGCTCATCACACTGTACGTCTTGAGGAGATGCACAACTTTCACATAACACATCCGCTGGGCAATGTCTCGGGGTGACATATCGAGGTGGTCGGTGATTTCGCGGTTGGCTCCATGCTCCAGCAATATCTGCACCATCTCTTCCAGCCCTTCCTTCGCTGCCAGGAAGAGGGGGGTTTGCTCCTACAGAGTGATAGGGAGGAAATAAGAGAGAAGTTGAGGCATTGAGACACGAGATTCAGTTACGAACACATCACTATCAATACTTTTCATCTGAGGGAAGCTGTCGTTATTGGTGTTTCAAGCAATCATGAGAGTGAGAGGTGAATTTATATGATTACTTTCATTTCTCACATCTCTGAACAATTTTTTCAGTTTTAGCTGAAACTTTGCGCATATCACCCTGGATAACAAACATCATCTTTGACGTACCTCGATAGATACTGCACTGAATACATACATTTACAGCCACTGGCGACACAAGATATTCACATCAAAGCCAAGGTATACACACCTGATTGTCTTGCAGATCTTTGTCTGCTCCTTTGCTCAGCAGAAACTCCACCACAGGTATGTTATTTGAGGCTGTAGCCCAGTGAAGAGCAGACTTCCCTGTGGAGTTAAGATAGGACAGAGACAGAGAGGATTACTTACTATGACGACATTGGAATAGCACCGAGTGTTTAAGTTTGGGTTTTTTATTTACTCCTCCCTTCTTTTGTAATACTTGCAGTTTTCATTACTTTCCACATGCTTACTCATCTTCTGTGAATAATATTTATTAAACAACTTGAAAAAAAAAACACAGATCCACTAAGTTCACAGAAGTAATATCAGACTTTTACAAAGAGCAACAACCAATATGACCTCAGAACCTCTTGTTGTCACAACACCCTCACTAAAATACCTCAATTTAAGTAACATATAATAAGCACACATCAATCATCGGTCACAGGAATCTAGTAAAACTGAAACACGCGGCATACACAAGCTAAGGTCTGAATTCTTTTTGAAAGTTATGACATTATGGTATAAAGAAGAAAAAAAAATCCAAGGATGCCAAACAGATCAGCGATTAAGAAATCTGCATTTGATACGACAGATAACTCACCATCGTTATCGACGAGCGATATGTCCGCATTTGCTTGCTCCAGTTCTTCCACCATGTTTTTCCGCGGAAGATTGGCTGCGAGGATCATGGGTGTGGAGCCGGCATGGGTCTTGGCATCAATCTTGGTCGATCTGTTCTGGATGAGGAGCTGTGGAAAGAGGAGGGACAGAGAGGCAGAAATGAGCAAAGGAGGTTAGGATCAGACAGACAGTGCTACCGGCAATGTTGGCTTGTGGCTATATCCCCCAATCCTCCCCCCCCCCCAAAAAAAAACAACAACAAAAAAACAACAACAACAACAACAAAAAACGGCATGTCAATATTAGGTGTTGATCAGAAAAACCAAACCATAAAAGTAAGATTTGACAGGAAAAGCAAAGGCTGGCTGCCATGGTTCTTTGAAATGTTTTGGTCTTCACTGTAAAACAGATGGAAGGATGGTCTATGACTTAAAACAGACCATTCACCATTCCCTGAGCAGCTATACTGTGAGGTAAAATGTCCAGAGTGACCTATCAGATTACCAACTAAATGTAACTCATATAAATGGACCCATGGCTTTCAGAATGAGTGCCCTCACAGCTGCCAGAACTGAAGCACGCAGGGCCCTTCTGCAGGCTTTTTGAAAGTAATCTCTCAGTCATGACATCAAATCACACCAGCATGTACCACTTAATCGTTTAACAACATTCACATCAGCCTAGGAAGGAAGGAAAACAATCCCTACCCTGAAGACCTCAATGGCGTCAGCTCTGACGGCAGTGTGGAGGGGCGTCTCGCCTGAGTTGTTCTCCATGTTGGTCACGCTCTGGTGCTCCAGCAGCTTGCGGGCCGCCACGGGCAGGCAGTAGCGGGCGGCGAGGTGTAGCGCCGTCTCGCCACGAGTCTGGGTGCGCTCGGTGACGTCCGCCCCGTTGCTGATGAGGCTCTCGATCAGGTGGGCGTTGGCCTCCTCCTCCTGGTCCGTGCGCAGCGTCTTGGAGTGCATCACGGCCAGCATGAGAGGGGTCATACCCTCGGGACCCGACGTCGTGACGTGCGAGGATTCGGAGTCTCGCGGCGGCGTCAGCGCCATGCCGGAATGCCGCCAGTTCAGCTCTTCCTCCAAGTAGAACGCCGTGTGCTGCTGATCGAGCATGGTACATGGTGGGCTGATCTGTAAGTGGATGCAGTGTAGTGGAGAGAAACGTGTCTTAACATAATCTGAGTCATCACAATGAATCAAAAATCAACTTCTGATAATAAGAATCCTAGTTCCACCTACGACAGAAAATACACATCTCATACAACGAAATGCCAGTGCAAGTGTCCATTTACAAATGGCGTGAAAAGTTCCAAAACACACTTCGCAACTTCAACCAGAACCCCTTACTGATAAACAGTAATTACCACCCCTTAATGATTCACAGTAATCATCACTCTTTATTGTATTCACACAAGATGCAACCACAGCTGCATTTAGACATAAAAAGTCACTGATGATATATTACTTGAATATTTGTGGCGATGAAACTGTGGCATTTGCAGCGAGACAAATTCAACTTCTTTGGCTGACATCCTTGGCAAAAAGGTCAGTAATCAGGTCTGAGACCAGCAATCACAGTAAATCTTAAAGAAATGATATCCGGTGATCAGGAGGTTGTAGGTTCGAATCCTGCTCGAGTATGTACGCCCATGATTTTTTATCATGGCTACTACTAAAACACTGATCAATTCAGTGCTTATTCACGTCGGTGTAGGGCAATTTGTCAATCAGTTGCAATGAAATGATATTTGTTAGTTATATAAGTGGATGTCTAGTTGACCAGTACTGGAGTCGGACAGTCAACTGCGTGCAATGATAAGTGCCTTTTATTTCTCGATCAAAATCTTACTCTTTGTCTTTTTGGCATCGGTCTGCCGAAGTCTAAAGCATCCTCAGCAGTCTGGTCGATGCTTGGATCGGGGCCGATGTTTGAGCAGATAGTCGACGGGGGAGACTCGTTTCCAAGTCGGCATTCCCTGCAGAAAAAATACAGAGCATGAGTATGTTGACATGATATAAATAATGCTCCAGTTAGGTCCAGCACATACCCTGTCTTAACATGTGTATAGCCGTTTGCCACTAGCGAGTAGGATATGAAATCACCAATGATGAAATTCTTGGTGTGGGATATGATAACTCTACCTATCACATTAAATACATGGGAAAGGGAGCATAATTACAATTTACCAGACATGAGCCTTAATATTCATTCTTTTCATGAACAGGTTAATTCTTTTATCTGAAGTCCATGAGGTAAGCTTGCAGTGATATCTTTTTTTGTTGCAATGTGGTTGAGAAGGTGCATCTTCCTGCATATACAAATTTGTTAAGTAATACATTCTTACCATAACAAATTCTCACACATTCGGGATATTTGTTAACAACACAGCCAAATGATGATGATGGAATGGACATAATTGACCAAAACACATCACTGATAATTGCTCTAGAACTTGCAGTGAGAATCAGACCGCCAAACCAGACTGAATTTCTGTTTACGACAACTCGTACCTTGGCTTGGGGTTCTCACTCATCGATGGCTTCCGGAGTTTGTCGGGTAACCACGTGCCGGTAACGCGGATTCGCTTTCGCTTGATCACACAGACGGCTATAACCAAAACTCCGATGATGATGGCAATCGCAATGATCAGCTGGAGCGAAGTTTGTGGCGCGTGCTCCTTGGGCAGATCTCCCGCTAAAATCAAAAAGAGAGCAAAGTTTGTAAACTTGAGATCTTTTTTTTTTCTGTTGTCTAGGTAACATACAATGCCAACAAAACATAACACAAAAGCATGGGAGGAAAGGAAATTGGACTCTGCCTAAAGTCTGCCACAGACATGAAGATGAGAAATCAGTACATACAGCTGTACATATGCAAGCATATATATATATATACTCCTAGATGGGTCATTTGGAAGACATTTCCATTTGTTTTATATGCAAATTTATTATTACATGTTCAATGGCAGTTTACGCAATGGAGACACGAAAATTGTCTCCTTAATGACCAGTTGTCTCCCTAATGAAGACACTTCCCCCCAATATGTCTCCCTAAGGTGCCAACTAGGGATATATATATATATATATATATATATATATATATATATACATATATATATATATATATATTTATATATATCTTTCTATGTATCTGTATGTTTAGATATAAAATGTATATATACATATACGTATACATATACATATACATATATCCAAACATGTTGCGAATTCACGTATTGGCTCCAATATAGCGAAGAATCAAGAAATAAACTAGTAATGCATTATTTCGCCAATAAGAATGAGTTTATTGAACAACTCAAATTTTCGGTGGCCTCCACCTTCTTCAGGAGTCTCGCTATTGGCGAAATAATGCATTACTAGTTTATTTCTTGATTCTTCGTTACATATACATATACATATACATAGATACATGGTGAGACAGAGAGAGAGAGAGAGAGAGAGAGATGAAAATACAAATTCAAATTATACTTAGATCCATTTATTCCTTTGTTCACTCACAATCGACTGAGACTATGGGCAGAGAGTGGGGAAGAAGGCCGCGGGACACATGCCACGCCAGGAAAGCCGCAGCCTCCGAGGTCTTGTTGAAGCACTCCTTGCTTCGCACCTGGAGGCACTTTGTGTTGTCCAGGATGAGATACGCCTTGCTCCTGAGAGGCAGATTCAAATAAAAGCAGAATGCTACACACATGTAGTATAATGACAAATGCGCCTTCTGCATGACACATGCATAATTCTTCCACGTTCATTGCCATTTTACATTGGCTTAACTGAAGTATAATCACACAAAAGTGGGAATGCATAATAGTCTGAATTAGTGTGTGACAGGGATAATGTGTTCCAAGAAATGCAGTGTTTTGAAATACTGTTAAATCAGAAATTTCCGTAAATATCGAACTTGTGCGAAATTTACGAGGAGCCAAGATTTGCGAAAGTAAAATGCACATGCCTGTGTACTTTAAGGAAAACAATAAATGTCATGTGATGGTAATTTGACCAATCAAAAATCATTATTTTAATGCACTACATGCAAAACTGGAAGTCAGGTATTTTTCCTCATTACATGCTTTACATCTCTCATCAGAGAGCACCAATGCAAACATATTTAGTGAACTAATGTGACTCTTATCTTAAGGCATAAATTATGGCGGGGGGGGGGGGGGGGGTGATCTTTAAAGACTTTATCGACACACAGCAAGCCTGACTGACTTACATTTCTTCTCCCAACGCCCTCTCCTGCCTAGAGTGGACGTTGCCTGTGTCGTGACGGCGCGACCTCAACAGCACGCCGTTGTCCTCGGCGACGGGCTCGATCATATTCTTGTTGTCCTGCGTGCGGGCGAAGATGACCACCGTCTGGAGGAGCGAGCTCATGTCGCGGAGAAAGATATTGGAGCGGTTGGGCGTCACCAGCTCCTGGTATGGTATCAGGATGGTGACGATGAGCACTCCCTCGGCGTACACAGGTTCCTCGTAGCAGTCCATGCCGTCGTGCAGGCAGCCAACATTGTTGCAGATGTCGTCGCAGTGGCCGTCGGCATAGCGTTCCACACAGTAGTCGTTGTACCTGTAAGTCAAAATGAATTCAGAGCAGCTTTACTAACAAACATATTGTGAATTATTTCTTGTCAAACCCTTAGGCCCGAATTCACGAAGGTGGTACAAACAAAACCATGGTTTAAACCATGGACAAAAACCATGGAGTGCCAAGTGTCGCATGGAATATTTCGTCACGAAATCAGTTATTTCGTTGATGAAATTATCATTTTGTAACAAAGTGACAACATTTTGTAACTAAATGAACATTTCGTCCACGGAATGATAATTTCGTTAACGAAACCTGTCATTTTATCGACGAAATGACCAATTTTGTAACGAAATATTCCATGCGACACTTGGCGCTCCATGGTTTTTGTCCATGGTTTAAACCATGGTTTTGTTTGTACCACCTTCGTGAATTCGGGCCTTAAGGTCTATCTAATTAAGAAAAGTAAGCTTTCCCATTATGCTCACAGTAAAAGCATTGACATTCTCCCAATAACGGGCATCAGACACCTCATCCTGCTCCAGTCTCCCCCCCCCCACAAAAAAAAAAAAAAAAAATGAAAAACTGCTGTTAGAAGTCCACAAGATTTGATCAGATAGAAGCCACCAGCGGCAAGTCAAACTTACGGACAATCTGGCAGCTGGCCCGCGCAGTCCCAACCATCGAAGAGGCAGCCGGGGTTGTCGCAGGGGGTGTCGCAAATCCCGTCCTGAAAGCGTTCCCAGCACTGTGCCTCCACAGCGGTGCAGTTCTCCCATGGGTCAATGTTCAGGGAACAGTCTGTGCCGTCCCAGTTACAAATGTGTGTGTTGCAGTCCTCCTGTAGATTATAAGCATGATACAAAGTTAATGACATAATGTTAAGGAGCTGTTAATGTTTACAATGATCTAAAAGGACATTCCTGACAGCAGATTGGCTCACGTTATCAATTTGGAGAGGGAATTTTCTTTTTCCCATGCTCAGATGTTGCTTTCTCTGAGCATGTCCCAATGAAACTGTTCCCTTCTCCACATCTGTGGGGTTCTGTGTGGACCATGACACATGATCTACAGTACTGTAATTGTGATCAGCAATTTTGGGCACCAACACATTACCATTAATTACATTAATCTTGCCTAATACTGAAGAAGGGTTTGATGATATACCTGTCTAAATTTTTGACATTTAGCAGATTTAAAAGCTGCGGACACAATTTCGTCGAGTACAAGATGAAAAGCAGTGGATGGTATGTGCATGTATATGCTAATTCAATTCCAGAGTGAACCGGTATAATGTGAGTACCAGTATGATACTTACATCACAGATGCCATTCCCAACCCGATCCAGGCAGTCCCTAGAACACTGCGGGGTCAGAGTCGTTGGGGATGCAACTCTCCAATCGGCAGTGGTGGTGGCAGGTGCAGTTGGGGTGGGGTCTGTGCTGGCATCTGTGCCCACACCCCCTGCGAATGTGGGGTCGAAGGTCTGGCAGTTACGGCCTGTCCACTCTCGCGGGCAGTCGCAGAGATAGTGGCCGTACATGTTCTGGCACGTGCCGCCATTCACGCATGGCGACGAGGCGCACTCGTCAAAGTCGTGCTCGCAGTTGTCGCCGGAGACGCCAGTCGGGCAGAGGCACAAGTACGAGTCGTCAACTTCCTGGCACGTTCCATGATGCTGGCAGGGGTGGGACGCACACGGCGGCACCAGAGACTCACAGTTGAATCCAGTGTAGCCCTAAAGAGAGTGTCAAGAGGGGACAGTGATCATCTTGTATTTGCACTTTTGAGAGCCACTTGCACCAGAAACAGATTTTCAACAGAGAAATTCAATCTTGGGAACCTCATTTTTGGCATAGCTCTTACAGTGCAGAACTGAAAAGTAAAGAAACAGAACCAGATTTTGTGATTTTTTTTTTTCAATTGTTGTTATAACATACACAGACTGGTCCTCGAACAGAAGACTACATCTGACATGAAACTAGACTCACCGGCATACAGAGACAGGAGTATCCGTCCGTGGCATTCTTGCATGTGCCGCCATTTTGACAAGTTCCCTCTTGACATACAGGAACCCGCTCTTCACATGTGCGACCTTTGGGAGGGGAAACATATCAAATCAAGTTAACTAACTAACAATCTGTACGGGCTGTGTCACTTGTATGAAGAAAGGACAATTCATATATCTCTAGGTATTCTGCAGCTTTAAAGGTTGTTTATCCCTTTGCAAGCACATCACAAACTTTTGCATTGTTGAAAAATGATGTCTTCCAGCATCGTGTATGAAATCTTGAAGTAATACAACTCAAGTTAAAGAAAAACAAAGACACAAAATACTAACTTTGTATTACTGTACAATATGCTCCGCTTTTGTATCGAAAATAACGGTTGGAATTTTTGAAAGAGATGCAGCAAAATTGCTTAAGTCCTTCAAGGTAAGACATCACAAAGACATTCAAAGTGTTTGCAAGACGAGGATCCCGGGCCCTATGGATGTCCGGAGTGATTTTTGTGTGTTTTGTGTTTTTCTTACCTGTGTAGTAAGCCTTGCAGACGCACTGGAAGTCATTGACCAGCTGGATGCAGTCCTGGCTCCCGTCGGAGTTGCACGGGTTGGACAGACACTCGTTGACGTCCCCCTCGCAGTGCTGGCCGATGTAGCCTGGTGGGCAGTCGCAGGTGAAGGTGCCCACCTGGTCCACACAGACTCCGCCATGGTAGCAGGCGTTGGCGTAGCAGTCATTGAGGTTAACGGAGCAGTCCGAACCTAAAGAGATATTCAAACAAAGAGGAATGGGGGGCTCATTAATTTTTCTCTTTATTAAAGTCTTCCCTGCAAAAAACAAAAACAAAAACAAAAAACACAGATACAATAAAAAAAAAGAAAAAAAAAAACTATTTGAAGACTAAAACAATTTGTACCTGTGGCAAAGTTTGCCACACCTTCTTTGTTCGTAAAAGGATAACTTAACTTCTTGTCACTGAGTCCTACATGTTTTTCATGTCTGTCTTACATACAGCGTAAACAATAAAAGAACTGGATTTTGTTTTAAAGTCATAGATGGATGTGACTCAGATCAGATGCAAATCCTACAGAAGAGTCCGTGCTGAAATGGGCTAAACCTGACCAAATGACGAGGGTTGTCCACTCCCGGTACCGGTACTCACCCTGTGTCCCCGCTGGACAGGAGCAGCTGTAGCCGTTGACCATGTCGTGGCACATCCCACCGTTCTGGCAGGGATTGGAGCTACACTCGTTCACATTCTCCTCGCAGTTTGTGCCCTCGAATCCGACCAGGCAGGAACAGGTGTAGGCATTAATGCCGTCGGTGCAGGTTCCCCCTGTGCGGAAAAAATGGTCCCAAGCAAGAATATGAGCATACACGAACAACCAAAGGACTTATTGCCAGTCCAAGCAACACCTCAAGGACTACATATGGTTAGGGTCACACATGGCACACTATGTTCCTTATGAGACTTGTGTTAACTCTGTCATTACAGTTTTCAAACCGATCGTTGCATTATGTCACAGGCATTTCTGAGATGGTTAATATTAAAAGGTTTAAATCTAAACTAGTGTGCAGTTTGTTTTGGGGGCAGACCGTTTCCACTCAGGGCCTGTAGAAGCCTCAGATTGCCAGGTATTACGGCATACCTCCAACGGTCATCTGCTCATCTTATGTCCAAACGACACCTGCGTCCCCAATGGCATCAAGACTTACATATCACATTGGCATGGTGTCAACAGTACTTACCATTCTGACACGGCGTGGAGGCACACTCGTCAATGTTCCTCTCGCAGTACGAACCCTCGTAACCATCCTGGCACTGGCATCTGTGGCTGCTGAGGGTATCAATACATGTCCCTCCATTCTGGCAAAGTGTATCGCGGGTCATGTCTGCGGAACAAATATGCAAAAGTCATGTTTTCATCAATGCCGTGTAAATGTGGCACGCAGGACATTGAATGAGCAGCTTTCTACACATATGTTTCAAATCTTTTCGTCACTGCCATTTACATTGTACTTTACTGATTTACCAAGAAAATCTATGCCATCTGGATTCAAGAACGATCTGACAACATTCATCAAGGGGTACTAATTTCACATTCAACACAAAAACCAATAGAACAGCAGTGCGATTTCAGAAGAACTTCCACTAAAGCCACTAAACTCTCTAGCCAATGTAAACTATGGTCACTATCTCTTCACTCATTACAAACATTCATTTCGACAACTACCATAGCCAAGAACTTCTGATGTCATTTTAGCAAGAAGATTCTCGCTGAGATGGCAAATCACCAAGATCAAAAAGACAAAAGTCTGGATTTCCGAAAGACGTACTCTTGCTTGTGGCTGCAGCCTGGCAGGACACCTGGGGGATGTCACAGAGGGCGCCGATCCAGCCCACGGTGCAACGGCACTCGTAGACTTGGTCCGTCAGCGTGATGCAGGTGGCCCCATTGGAGCACGGGTTGTGGGCACTGTCACACCAGTTGATGTGATACTGTGTGCAAAAATTGCGAGGGGCGTGAATGACAATGGATATTAAGATAAGCCACATGTACAAGCACTCGGTCACTTAATTGCTGGCAACATGCTGGCTGAAACACTCCTTTACAGGATGACTGATATTCAATGTGTACATCATGTTCATAGCAAAATGATCTTTATTTTTGTTTTCTCTTTTGCTTTTATGCGTATGAAGTACAGAATTTTGGAGTGGGATTTAAAGAACTAAAATTGAATTGCATTTTTTTTTTTTGGGGGGGGGGGGCAAGGGGTAAGACATATTTTGGAAGTTTTGTGGGAGTTGTAATCATATCAATTCTGTTTCAAACACATTTGTGGTGATGAATTGATCAATCTTGGCGGGAAAGCGCATCAGCCAGAGTTCGAAGAAAACTTTGAACTTCTGTGAAAACTTTGACCTACCTCACAGTTGATCCCGTGGAATCCGGGCATGCAGTTGCAAGAGTAGGCGTTGTAGAGGTCGATACATGTGGCACCATTCGAGCAGGGGTTTGACTCGCATTCGTTGACTGGAAACTGACAGTTGGATCCGGTGTAGCCTGGCGCACACTGGCAGGTGTAGCCATTTATGCCGTCAATGCATGTGCCTCCGAACAGACATGAACTGCAGCATGAAAGCGGTAAGGAGATCGTCAACATCATTTTGTCAGTTTAAGGGCAAAGAGCAAAACCTTCTAGATAGGCCAAATCAAACAGCAATGTAGCTTGTATGAAAAGGGAACACAGAAATCATTATCCAAGATTTGGTTCCACCAAAATAATCTGATGGGAGGGGGCAAAATAAATACAAAGCTTGTAAAGTGTGGCATACTGTAGTTATTATAATTCCAAGCTTTCATTTTCTGTTTTTTTTTTAATCAGCGTGATTCAGACTGCAAATTTGGTGTGACTGAAGAACAAAAAAAAAGCTACACATCTGGCCTCATCGATGATGACAGAATGTGAGAGTCTCGCGGTCGTACCTAGCAGTGCAATCCTGGTCGTTGACCTCGCAGTTCATGCCGCTGAACCCAAGCGGGCAGGAGCAAGTGTAACTGTCCACATACTCGTGACAGGTGGCGCCATTCTGGCACGGCGCCGACAGGCACTCGTCCCTGTCGTGCTGGCAGCTCTCGCCGGTGAAGCCACGCAGGCAGGAGCAGGCGTAGTCTCCGATGCCATCGATGCAGGAGCCCCCGTTGCTGCACGGAGCTGGAGTGGAGAAAGTGTTGGAGTGATGAATAATAGTACATTACAGTTTCATGTCCTAAACTTAATTCTTTCTGTGCGGGGGACTTTGAACAGTGTGAACAACACTACAGGGTTAGAAAGCAGTAACCAAAGTGACCCATTCTCTTCGAGCAAAGCCTAATGGCTTCTCTCTGCACTAAGTGAATCAACAGGGGGTAGAAGCATACAAACAGAGAAGTCTACTGGCATTGGTTAATATATCAAAACAACTCGCATCAGATTCATTGTGAAAGGAATATCACTGTTCTTTTTAACAAGGACAAATAAATTCACATTCAATTAAGTTTTGTCCAGTGTTTAGACATGGTAAGATATTGCTTGTTTTTTTAGAGACATGATACCACATAAAATGACTTCAGCATGACATTGAAACTCAATCAATGCTTGCACAAACTGATTTACTCCCCATCTTTCTCACAAGATTAAAACTTAATCAATTAGATGCACAGAAAATGACTAAGAAACTACGTCACAAGACTTTCTTTTTCTTTTTATTCATTTATTTTTTTGCCAGCGGAAGGGAGGCTACTGCTAAAACTGGAAGGCAGCTTGCCACAGACCTGATGCACACTCATCCGTGTTGATTTCGCAGTAATCTCCCTCAAACCCTAGCGGACATTCGCAGCGGTAGCTCCCTTCCGTGTTGATGCACTGTCCACCATTCCTGCACGGCGAGTAGATGCACTCATTGCGGTCTTCATCACAGAAGGTTCCTGCAAGTATGTGAGAGGACGGACCAGCATTAATCATGATTCTGATTCTCTGTTTGAATGGAAAAATCTCAAGTTACAGTCAAGATGTACTTATGAAGGTATTTGCTACTATCTCTACACTTTGCACACATACCAGAAATGAAAAACAAGAATGATTTTGTGTTCCTACATTGTCAAGGTGGTATATAATATATGTTCCTCCTGAAGTGTAAGGGTTCATCACAATAGAATTCAGGCCATTTTACATTTACATTCAGCGAACATGCAGGAAAACAGAAGAATATTGGTTCACATAATCAAGTCATCTGAGATATTCACTTGCAAACTCATCATGACATGGGAGCATGAAGGTAAAGTGAGCGAGCCACAGAACTACTGATAGGATTTAAAGTCACAAGTGAGACCAATGTCTTAGAACAGGATATTTCCTTTTGACTCTGCTTCAAGCTATGAGCTGCCAGCTCAAGCGATGAGAATCTTCCAGACAAAAGAAAAAGAAAAGAAAAAAACCACAGAAATAACAAAACTATGAAAGGCATTGGTCATTTGTCAAACCAATCAGAAGAGAGCATTCAAAGCTTACCTTGAAATCCTAATGTGCAGAGGCAGGTGTAATCCAGATCACCGCCAAATCCCACTGCAGAAGGGTTTGCACGACAGGTTGCCCCGTTTCGGCACTGGTGCTCCTCGCACGGCGAAATCTGCTCCTCGCAGATGCGTCCGTCATACCAGCCCGTGCAGATGCATGTGAAGTTGTTCACTCCGTCGATGCAAATGCCGCCATTCATGCAAGGATCGCTGGCGCAGTCGTCAATATTGATCTCGCATCTCAGGCCTGTGTAGCCAGTAGGGCAGGCGCAGCTGAAGAAGTCTATATCGCTGGTGCACTGACCGCCATGCTGACACGGATTGGATGCGCACTCGTCGATGTCCACCTCACACTGGCTGCCCGTGTATCCCACGCTGCAGTCGCAAGTATACTCATTCACCCCGTCACGGCACGTGCCACCATTTTCGCAAGGCGAGCTGGAGCACTCATAGATGTCTGACTTACAGAAGAGGTCGTAATACCCTTCTGGACAGTCGCAGCTGAACCCGTCAATGCCGTCGATGCACAAGCCGCCGTTGAAGCACGGCTCGCTTGCGCATTCATTGATATTGTTGTTACAGTGTTCCCCATCGTAGCCACCTCTGCACTGACAATGATATCCGTTCACTTGGTCCACACACGTCGCCCCATTGGAGCAGGGATTGGAGGCGCACTCATTGGCATTTATCTCACAGTTCTCACCTGCAGGAGTGAAAGCAAGCAAAAAGATTTTCTCTTTGAATGACAGACAGTCTCGACATGACATAATCCCTGAGGCAATATCATTCAGTGCATTTGGTGCATGGTAACATTTAAAGATTGACTTTCTAGACATCACTACAGTGCAAAGAAAAGTCCTCCTAATTATCATTATGGCAGAAGAAAGCTCAGGCAGTTATGCATCAACCACATGAAGGACAATCTGCTCGAAACAAAATAGGAGTCGCGACGTACCTGAGGTTCCTGCGCGGCACTGGCACTCATACTTTCCCACCAGGTCGAGGCAGGTGCCGTTGTACATGCAGGGCTGGGACGCACACTCGTCCACGTCCTGGTCACAGTTGACGCCCCCAAAGCCTGTGTGGCACTCACACCGGTACCCATTCACCTCATCCACGCAATTGCCATACACGCAGGCTGAATTCTCGCAGTCATCGATGTCTCTATCGCAGCTTAAGCCAGTAAAGCCTGCAGCGTAAGAGTGGTAGGAAACAATCGGTCATGCATCCATTTGGGTGTCCTGAGAATCTCATATAATGATATCCTTCACGAGAAAGAACCTTAAAATCATAAAATGTAAGCCATACTTGTCTTCTTATAATAAGTTACTTTTGAATTCACATTTGGCATAGGTACCCTATTCCATGGAAAACAAATGATCAGAACTATCAGTAAAGTGACAGTCAAAACATACAGTTTTTAATGCAGCATTGCATCATGATGTGATCCCCTAAGTAGAGAGTAAAACGCAGATATATAGCTGCTGTTGCTGAGCAGTGATCTATAGGCCTATTAGGCAGTCTCTTAAGGATTCACCCACCATCTTCACAGAGGCACGAGTACTCGTTTATGCCGTCCAGACAGATGGCTCCGTTGTGGCAGGGCGTCGAATCGCATTCATCTGTCTCCATCTCGCAGCGCTTCCCGCTGTATCCCAGGGGGCACTCGCACATGTACTGGCCGATCTGGTCGTGGCAGGTCGCGCCGTTCTGGCATGGGTGGGAGTTGCACTCGTTCACCTCTATCTCACAGCTGTTCCCCGTGTACGCTGCAAATATCGACGACAAAAGTTTGTTAGCCTTCCTAGCTTTCAGTTCTTCTCATACAGCGATTACTACTCAAACATATGCAGACACAACGACCTAAATACACCAAGGAATTTCAAATCAAATTCATGTTCTAAGACATAGTCAAAGGACATACACCAAGCCCAAAGTACATTGCATGTCAATGTTTCAGCATGCATTCATTGTTGACTGCCTGTCAGCATATCTGGCACACCACATGCATTTATGCAATCTAAAATTTGGATGATCCATGGACAAGATTCGATATACCTGTGTGAATTCCAGTCGATGATTCATTACCGACAAAAATTGCATGCATACTGAAATCTTGCTGTAAATTTAACACACATTGATATTTCCAGTGCATTGAAATTGATGGGCCTTTTTTTTGGGGGGGGGGGAATTGTGCTTGGTGGTGAGAGGGAGGAAACTTGTGTCAAACACGTCCTTGTCAGAGAGGCTTTCACTCACCCAGCAAACAGACGCAGACGAAGCTCCCAAATCTGTTGAAGCACGTCCCACCATTGTCACATGGATCGTCTTGGCATTCGTCGATGTCAGTCTCGCAGCGATCCCCAGTGATTCCCGGCGGACACTGACACTCAAAGCCCCCTTCCAAGTTCACACAAGTCCCTCTCATGCAGACACCCTGTGGACCTGCTTGATGCGGGTAATCATAAGTTTGATAAAGTTACACTTTGCCGAAATTGAATGATTACACAGGAAAAAAACATTAGGAAAAGCTCGAAGTTAAAGCCACAGACCGAGTCAAACATATCTTATTTTAGCCCTCTGTCTGCACTCAATGATGTGACAAAGAAACCAAAGAAGAAAAAAAAAAAGAAAGAAAATAGGAGATTTACAATGAATCATTACATTTATTTCTTCCAGTGATACTTACTTTCACACTCATTAATGTCCTCTGAGCAGTTGTGACCCGTGTACCCGGCCGCACAGTCGCATTCGTAGCCTCCGTCTATCCTGATGGTGTGACACTCGGCGGTGGCGTGGCAAGGGTTGCTGGCACAGCCATCGAGTAAGTGGCACAGGAGACCTGAGAGTCAATCAACACCAACGTTATGTAAGAACTTGATTTGGATTACAGCATCAACTCACAACCCTTGATCAATACTTTGTGGGGTCTTGTTTCTGTTATCACTTTCACAATATTTCTTTTTGCTGTAAAATCCATATTGTTCTATGCCATTTATCACTATATCAATGCACCATGCTTGACTCAAGGTTTTAATTTTTATTGTTATTTTGCTACAGCAAAATCAGCGATAAATCAAATATTGGCTAGGCCCTTGAACTCTGTATTATGCCAAAGTCCAATCTAATCAACCTGTGCATCTTCATCTGTCCACGAGCTTGATTTAAATTACTTCATACAAAGTTCTTTAATGACTGCCTAAGAGTGCTCGGTTAATTCAGAATTGAACTCTGGCAATTATCAGCCACTTTTCATCAGTTTCCGGGGGCCTGTAATCTCACACTATGTACACTGCTCTATCAAATCGCATTCATTAACTGTCTAATGACGAGATTATTTTGAGGAGATGCTCGGACTGACCTGTCACCCCCGGAGGACACTGGCAGGTGAACCGCGAAATCCCGTCCACGCAGGTCGCCCCGCTGAAGCACGGGTTCGGGTCGCAGTCGTCCTCGTTGACGTCGCAGTAGCGGCCCGTCCAGCCCTGCACGCACAGGCAGGTGAAGTTCCCCGGCAGGTTCTGACAGGTTGCTCCGTTGGCACAGGGGTTGAGTGGGGTGTTGCACTCGTCCACGTCCTCCTCACAGTACATTCCTAGAGGTGATTGGAGGGGACGCGAGGAAGCCAAACTCATGTTAGTTTCTACAACACCAACATACTTCCAATGACACTGTCTATGACACACTCCCTTGAATAGAAAATTTGGCCAACTTCCATGCATTTCGAATGTGAAAAATTGATATGAAATCCCATAGAAACTACTTAAGTTCAATGACACAATTACCATGCCTACATAGTCATGGCTGTGTTTGAATAGCTCCATTCTTTTAAGTTTCATAAGCTCTTCTATCAGTGATGTATTAGTGATGGGGAGCCTAAAATATAGTCATCAAAACTATGCGGACAGATGTCATCCAGTATCTGGTTTCGCTTCATGAAAAGAAAAACAAGTCTTGATTTTTTCTTTCTCTTGCACGTGATTTCTCTGAAGTACATTCTAGTGGCTTTTTAGGGACAATCTGCAGCGAAACCATCTTAAGAGAAATGAGGTTACTCAGAATGGAATTTATTTATATGCCATGAGGATAGCTTGAATCTTATGAGGCAAGTGGCATCTTAACAAGGGCTCCTTCTGTATTATATTCATAATCTAAATCAAGATTTACCAACATATGTTCTTCTCTTCACTTCACAGGAACATTCAAAGGTACGAAGCTTACCCGTGTATTCGTCGGGGCAGTCGCAGGTGTATTCATTGACGCCATCTATACAGACTCCGCCATGAAGACATCCATGTTGTGTACAGTCATTGAGGTTGTTTTCACAGGCAGAGCCACTGAACCCTACACATAATCAGATGGGTGGGGATACAGTCAGTGGTACTGAAGGCTAGGTGAAGACACTGTTTTCACGTGGTATATATGTACATGTACATGAATCATTCACTGCAAGCTCTTTCTTGCTCAATATCAATGGCAGTCATCAGAAATTATCTAAGCATCATATTCCAGATTTGAGATATACCTTGGTATCAGCGTAACTTCACACATTACATCAACTGGAGTTGCAATTATGCAGTTGACCCTGCCTTCACATTCAATTCTGGCAACTACTTTTTTTTTTCATTAATCATATAACTCCACTCATGCAGCAAAACAGGAGATTTTAAAAAATAAATATATAACAAACAGTAGGATGATCACTTAGGTTGCAAGTGGATGGAGGGATGGGTAAGATGAACAGGCATGTTTTAATTCTGCGCATTCAAAACACTAAATAGTGTAATATATAAGGAGTAAAATTTGCTTTAATTTTAGCACAAGTTTCTGTTCGTGCAAAATGCACAAAAATTTCCCCTTTTACTGCAGTATTCTGACACAATTGTACAGATGCATGAGAAAGAAGCCACAAGAGACCCCAAATCTGGGTGGGTCATTCCCAAACTGAGCTTACCTTCAGGGCAGTCACACCTTCTCGTGTACGGTCCTGTAGAAATGCACTCTCCCCCATTCAGACAGGGGTCATGCACGCAGGGCAGAAACGGTGAGCGACACTGTGGCCCTTGGAAGGCCTGTGTGCATAGGCACCGAAAGCCCCCGTACTGGTTCACACAGGTGCCACCATTGGAGCAGACTGCCTCGCCTGGCCGGGTGCACTCATCTATGTCCTCAGTACAAGTTGCACCCTCGAAACCTACCACAACAAGAGAGGCCGGAACTTAGGAATGAGCACTTTAAAAAGGGGTCAAAATATTTAGAGTATGCATACAAACTCATAGCCATTC
This sequence comes from Diadema setosum, assembly GCF_964275005.1. NCBI lineage: Eukaryota > Metazoa > Echinodermata > Echinoidea > Diadematoida > Diadematidae > Diadema > Diadema setosum. Next base: position 19,014,700 of record NC_092701.1, on the reverse strand, counting down.
CTTATTTCTGCGAATTTGCTCTTAATATCCCTTTGTGATATGATGCACATACAGAACATGATTTATTCAAATGAAGCTTTACAGGATGTATTTGTAATGTTGTAAGCAATAAATGGTACATTTACACAGCTCCTACTCATTTACACCACTATCCCACAATGATTATCACATCAATCATTACTCAAAACTTGAATTCTCCTGGGCATATGGTCTAGCTCAATTCGAATGTATGTTATGATCCTGTGCAAGTGTCAAAAATGCATGCTCTATAGGGAAATTCAAACAAACAAACAAACAAACAAACAAACAAACAAAAAACAGGTGAAGGAAAAAAGGTGCCCAAATAACGGCACCAAATTTCAGGTAGTTCTGAGTGTGGCCAACTGATTTCATGGCTGTCTGGTTAAAACTCACCTTCAGCACAATTGCAGGTGTAGCCAGTGCTGGAGGATATGCACACAGCTCCATTTTGACAGGGATTGCTGTAACAGTAGTTGTCCTCGGTACAGTTAACACCTGCATCACATACAAAGAAAAGAGACAAATAAAATGTACATGCATGTACTGTACATTCATAGCCCACTAGATGATTTTGACAAAGCACAACTCCTGTCTCCCACAATAAGAACGATAGATGCTATGATATCCATTAACTGGCACCAGAATCAGTTGACATTTCTCGGCATCCGGTTTCAATTGAGTTTGTTCAAGGGGCTTTTCGATTGTGTGGACGTTGACGGCGTTCTCCTACTAGAGCGGTTCCAAATGGTTGCAGTCCTCTCGTTACGTCCGTGGTGTTATCATCCATTTCAATTTTCAGTGCACGCCGTACACGATGTACTTTTCTGATGTCATGGCCCGTTCCCTCCTGCGGGCTAGCTATTGGCGCACCAAGCGACGATATCCTTCCCATCCTGAATCTAGGAGGACGTGAAATCTTAAAGGGAAGATAAACCCCAAGAACAATGTGGATTGAGTGAAAGCGGCAACATTAGTAGAACACATCAGTGAAAGTTTGAAGAAAATCGGACAATCGATGCAAAAGTTATGAATTTTTAAAGTTTTGATGTTGGAACCGCTGGATGAGGAGACTACTAGAGGTTATGTCGTATAAGTGGACTACAATATCAAGAAAATATAAAGAAAATACTACAAAAATCCATTTTTCATGAAAATTACAAAAATCCATTTTTCATGAAAATTACAAATTCCATCAACTTGATATTGACATATGTTAAGGGTAGCAATTATTCCCCCTGCTTTCTGAAAGCGGTTGGTCCACTGCTCTTTCATAATTCTAGAAAAGTGAATTTTTGTTGAATATCCTTTATAATTTCTTTGTATTGTTGTCCACTCATACGTCATATCCTCTAGTAGTCTCCTCATCCAGCGGTTCCAACACCAAAGCTTTAAAAATTCATAACTTTTGCATCGGTTGTCCGATTTTTCTCAAACTTTCACTGATGTGTTCTACTAATGTTGCTGCTTTCACTCAATCCACATTGCTCTTTGGGTTTACCTTCCCTTTAAGAAGACGTGTTCTCGATTTTGGCATTGGACATGCTAGAGAACCTGGAGCATGCGCAATTCCTCTAAATAATGTACAGTTTAATTACCTCACCATCCACGTCCAGGACTTGAAATTGAAAAGTCCCTACTATTTCTTTCAAAACCTAGCTATGATGATGCCAAATGTCTTCAAATCTTACCAGTCTTGGATGGAGTGCACTGGCACTCGTAGTCCTCCAGCGATGTGGTCAGACGACATGTTCCGCCGTGCTGGCAGGGCTGCTCGCGGGTGCATATGCTCGGCTGCACCCCCTCACAGAGGCTGTTTTGGAAGCCCAGTGGGCAGGCGCATGAGAAACCCGGCGCTGAGCCGTCCGCCTCCCATTCCACTTGGCACGTGCCGCCATTCAAGCAGCCATTGGGGTCACAGGGGTTGTCGTACTGGCACCGGTCACCAATGCGAGATTCGTCACACCTGGAAAGAGTTGGCAAAATAATGAACAGGTTTAGCTATATTGCAAAGGATATTTTGTAAAATCTAGATGGTTCACATCACTCAGAATTGATTTGATTGATAAATGAATTACCATTCAGAACAAATATTGGTACTTTTAATTGTTGATGTAATGTACACTTTCAATTACTGAAACAATGAATGTTACGATTTACATAATGGAGTCAAACCATCAGGACATGTACTGCAGAATTTTGCATCCTTCCAGTAGGGATCAAAATGTATTATAAGTGAGCAATAAGAAAACCATGTCTATGTATCCAGATTTAAATTGCTTGATATATTGTTGTTTAAAGTTCCCCTAATTCCATACACTTTCTTAGCATTTACTTTGTATTATTTTTTACAGTGTCTACATGATCATAGATATACAGGAATTACATAATCCCATATTTTTAGAACAAAATATTGAAAGCCATTATATTTGCTTAAACTTTTATTTTCATCTTTACTGAGGTTTTGTATGACTGTGAGTAAACATTAGAATTTGTACTATTGTTTCCATGGCAGCAGTATTTTGATCACAGGCATTCAGAGAGTGCAAATCACTGAATGGAAAGATTCTGAATTTCAATTTCCCTTGATCAATAGAATTCATCACAGTAAATAAAGACACGACCTGCATACAAGTTGTAGCCAGGAAAGAGAGAATAAAGATGACAGCAAGATGGATGGATGGATAGAGGGATGGACAGATGGACGGACAGACAGACAGACGGACAAACAGACAGACAATCACAGCTGGAGTATTATGCTCTCTGAACGATGAGAATATGATCGGCATCTCCAGCATCTACGCACTGGCAGACAATGCAGGACAATAGAGCTAAAAACTCATGGAAACAAAACAGCTTTGTTCTCTCACAATGTCCCCCCCCCCCCCCCCCAAAAAAAAAAAAAAAAAAAAAAAAAATCATTATCTGTATGTCAACATGCAAATTCAACTCAATTAATTCACCGCCTCAAATTGAAAGGTGTTTTCTAAACTCCAATGTCTTCTCTATATGCACCATCACTATCATCTATCACTTATTATGAGTGATCTTATCCATCAACTCCTTTTGAAGCATTCATGGCAAAAATCAATTCCATCTAGTGCAGCAGCAAACAACAGATTTTCTCTAACCTTCAACTGAGAGGAGATGAAATATGTCATTTTGAATGATTTCTGTGTTGCTTTCCCCTCCAGTTATTGGAACTTACACGAAAATTGGAAGGCAATACTCTTGAGATATTTGTTTGTTTTTATTTCCATAAACCTTTTTAAGGTAAAAATGACCCATGAAACCCACCCGAAAATCATCAAATTCCACCCACAAATATGTAATCCATCCATACAGTAGTGCAGGTTAATAGATCAACTTCGTGATGCTCTGAAACAACTTGCCCACTGATAAGATATTGAGACTCAAATTGGATGAATGTCGTCACTGTGGGATTCTCGGCACATTTATCTGTATACCAGCCTCCCCTAACAGTTCTAACTAAGTCAGTCATGAATTTGTCCTTCCCCTATTCATAAGAACATTTTCAGTGCCATGTCTTTTGTGGATACCAGCTTAATCAGACTTTGGGAGCATTAAATCACACTTCACTGATAAAACAGGACTTGGGAGGCGAAATGTATGTTCAGTATCGGACATTTTATCTACAAGTGAGCTTTACTTCCATATCCATTCACCACTTTGATTCTGACTTAGAATCAGAATGGCAAATGGTAAATGGATAGGTACATATATGTAAAGCAAGATGACGTAGATACGTTTATGTCTTACAGCACCAATCTGATCACAAAAAAAAAAAAAAAAAAAAAAAAACTGTTCCACATCTGGCAAAGATGCACACCAAGTCTTTATGGGAAGGAAGTAAAGGGGTGCTATAATCGTTTTCCTCCTTCACACAGCCAGTACCATAAACGCATACATAAGACTATTGTGATGGAGAGAACTGAGCAAATAGTAGCATGGGGGCTCCTTCCAAAAGACAACACGAAGAAGCAAGCATATCACCCCTCTGATGCTCTGTGCAAATAGTGCACAGCTACACGCTTCGTACAGGGACGCCCAGTTCTTGTTTGCCTAGTGCCCACTGACGGGTGCGTATTCCAACCCCCTCATGAGAGGTCCGGTGGCCTGGACTGGTTTCCATCTACCTGCTCAGCATCATGCCCAGGCCAGCTGGCAAAACTTCATGGACAAAATCAAGCACTGAAGCCAGGAAGTTGCAGAAGATTTGGAAAGCTAGAATGCTGTGCGAGTTTTTGACTCGTCTTGCTGTTCACATATAGGCCTGTAGTATAGATACGCGCAGTTCATTTATGAAGATTGTGTGATAAGATTAGAGGTGCATTAAAGTCCTTGAGGAGTTTTAAGAAACAAGCCAACACAGTATGCATATTACTGGTATACCATTTCCCTTTGTTGTCCACGAAAGAAATTGCTTTTAAAACAGAAATGTTAACAACTGAACAAGCAATAGTCCTACGTCAATTTTCTACATATGAATGGATCTCAACCATAATGGGCAGTGAGGTTTAAATCAGAAAATTACCGGGAACTTTAAGGTCGTCCATCAAACTGAGGACATTGCTTCCTTCCCCCATAACTAAAAATTGTATTTCACATTATTCTTGTAAATCTACATCCTATGAAAATACAAGTAATGGGGAAAAAAGAGTCTTTGGTAAACATTCTACAATGTTGTTTTTAATCTTTAAATATCAACAAAATGAAAATGATGCAGGCACAACCTTGAGCAAGACTGCATCTTGTATTTCTCCAAGACAATGCTCCATGTGTTCTGCTTTCATCACACAACATGCATTATGTATTGTATAAGTTCTCCCGTGCCTATCTACCCTTGGTTTCTGTATGACTATAGCTTCTAACCAGACTGTAAGGAACCTGGGCCCCATGTGCATACAACAATTTCCACCTAACAATGCCTTGAACTAGTGTTTGAAATTCCCCATCCCAGCTCAAATATAACGGCTTCCATCACACAAAAAGAAACCCAAACCCAGGCCATAGGGGAAGAGACACACCGTGTGGGTACACACGCACACAAAGTCCTAAGTTTGGGTTTAAACAGCCCGACCTCCGACCCCCAGACCACTTCCCAAATTGTTGGCAGCTGAGAGCAGGTGCCACTGTGCTCCTAAACTCTACCTTCACATTCCAATACCCTTGCCTGCAAAGAGATGGGGGGGGGGGGGGGGGAAACACAAACTAATGCGGGCATGATGTCTTTCTCACACACACACACACACACACACACCCACACAAACCTTGATAAGTAGGAGGGAGCAGAGTCAGAAATAAGGACATTCACAAGAGGGAGAGGGAGAGAGGGAGAGAGACACACACATGTACACATGCACTAATATGAAGACATGTACACAAAGGAGAGAAAGAAAGGGAGAGAGGAAGACATAAAATCAGTGAGCTGAACAAAGCTAACGAATGAATAATGCATGATGCAAACTCTACTGGCCAATGGCAATGTGGCTCTTGGTCGTGCGCCTGACAGGTGCGCATAAGCAATGAGGTTGCATGAGCTTGTTTATAGAGGGCTACCCCACAGAGGCAGAAAGGTGCCTGAGCTAGTGTGGGTTCCAGACTCCCCGTGCTGTTCTGATCTCATCACTCGATTTTCCACCGCAAGTAGCCTCTCTCAAAACCTTTCCCCTTGATCTCAATCAACCCAAAGAAACAAGAGGGATGCCAGGCAACTGAAAATTGAGGCTGTATTCACTTCATCTCTGTAAGTCTGTGACTACATCAATCAATGAGTTGATGCTAGAGCACAACAGGGTCTGAAACATAGGCCAGAGGCCGGCAAGTGGAGGAACGTCTTTTCGCCCAATCCAGGAAAAATAGTTCCGGGAGGCATATTTCTGGTTCAGGTACTCTCTCTTCCTGACCTCTCTCATTTTTGTGGAAACTGTCCCCATGAAGAAAAAAAAAAAAAAAAGAGAGAAAGAAATAAAAAGTAAGTCTAGCTTCAGAAGGGAATGCAAATATCTGGGCACCTGTGCTGTTCAAGAGGAGACAGACTGTTACTGGTATCTCGTGTAGAAATTGTGTGGTGTGCAAAATAAGCAGTGATGATGCTAACACATGGTCTTCTCTGCACGTCGTCCCCCTCTCTTGCTCTTTTTACATTCAGCTGACGAGTAAACAGAGAGGTCTGCTCTATGTCCCACTGGCACATGACCAAGGACACGAGACTGAAGGAAAACAGCTCAATGATGAACATAAACCAGGGTGGCTGGGATGATCAACAGGGGAATCATGCCTTCAGAAACCCACACATCAGGCATACGGTCAAGTTCGCCTCTAGTGTAGCATAACAGTGCCATACCTTTTAGAAAGCCCTCTAGGGTTCCACTACAGCTGTATGTTAACCTAATAATAATCATAATAATAATATCAATTTATAAAGCGCAAATCTTATGTACACAGGCCTTCAACAAAGTGCAGCATATAGGCCTAGTTGCCTAGAGTTCTGTATAAAATAGGCCTATGCCATATTCTGCAGGTTTTTAATGTTCATGTATTTCACATGCCGAGTGCTATTCATGAATTCATGAACACGTGATAATATGCACTCTGATCTCGACATGAATATGACGTGTGCACATAGGCCTACATGTACTACTACGTAGAACACAGTAGGCCTACATGAACAAGGTGTAATGATTATGCTGTATTCCAAGATCGCAATTTAACCACTCACGATATTTGTTGGAAAGTCATGTGTTGCACAAATTTAGACTCACTACATACATGAAATAACTTAAGATACGGACAGTCACAGATGAGTCAAGTTACAATTGACTTTTACTGACTTCCATTTCATGTGTATGATTTCAAACTTGATCAAGAGATGCCACAGAAGTTGGTCATGAAAAAACAAAAAAAAATAGACTATTCCAAGAGGCAGAGAGCACTGGCAGAGGAGGTACCAGTATCTCGGGGGTCAATTTCTGGCTCGCCATATTCCACAATACTACTCTGCAAAAGGTCATGGCCAGGCTGCAATACAACTTAGGCTGAGCCCCTAGACTCACAGGACAAAAGTCTTCTACAAATACATTAACAAGGACAAATTCATGTTAATATATGAGTGGGTTGAGTGAATGCAGCAATTCTACTAGAAGTCATCCATGAAAGTTTGAGGAAAACCATACAATCAGTTCAAAAGTTACAACTTTGTGAAGTTTCAGTACCGCCATCACTGGATGAAAAGACTATTAAGGGCTTTTTACACTTGAAAATTTTTGCTTAGCCCCGAACCAACGGTGGGGCTAAGGGGGGGGGGGGGGCCTTAGCCCCACCGTTGGTACAGGACTATCCTTAGCCCACTTTCTGTTTACACTCGTTTTTGCCAAAGTGGGCTAGCCCCACCGATAGTACGGTACTATCTGGCCCTGCAAAATAGCAGGGGTTAGCACCGCAATTGCGGTGCCAAGCAAGTGAGTGTAAACAGAACAAAAAAATAATCCTGGGCTAAGCGACGGAGACGAAGTCCGACCCTCACTGACCAATCAGAAACGAGGTAATCAAGTGCTGCCGGTGCGTGCGTGTACATGTACAGTACACAGCGTAATTATGAATATTCATGTGGTTTGGAAAGTCCGGGGCTAAGAAATACGAGTGTAAAAAGGTCAGTTTTCTCCTTAGCCCCGGACAAGAGATAGTAAGGGACTAATTGGCGAGTGTAAAAAGCTGAAAAAATTGGTACGGGACAAACGATAGTTCTGGGTCAGAGAAAGTCCGGGGTTAAGAAACACAAGTGTAAAAAGCCCTTTACAGTCTATGATTCCACATACCTAGAACAATATTACAAAAACAGTATGAAGAAAATTCAACATACATTTGTATTTAGTTTTTCTTGCAAAGAGCACTTAACTTGCATCTTTTAGAAGAAGGGGAATAATATTACCATTAACATACATCTGTAATAAGTCATCAAATGTGTACTTTTTTTTTTATATTGTACTATGCATGTGACATCACAAACTGTAGTAGTCTGTGCATCCAGCGATGGCAGCACAGAAATTTTAAAGATTAATAAATTTTTGCACAGTGGAACCTCGTTCTAAAGAGGTTGATATGATAAAACCCTCTTAATACATTTGTTGATGTAGGTCCCAACTCTTGTGTTTCTTTATATTTGCAATCTGATATAGAGAGAAAGCTGATACAACAAGGTAATACTCATGGTTTTTTTTACTATTTTTAGGCCCTTGTAAACAAGGAGGTTCCCTTGTACTAACATTACTGGGTATTGTGTTTAGGGTGTTTCTTCTCATAGAGTCATAGCCTATTTAAACATGACTATGGCCACCAAATGAGGTTGACCGGTAGGTCCATGAGAGCGAGTGCAGTGGAGTTGGTGGGGGTTGCTAAAGCATAAAGGTTCACAGAAGGGGCTGAAGGCGACCAAGTGGAAAGCAGTCTACAGGTATATCCTTATTCTGGCATCACAGTCAACTACTGTAAACTTTGATATTTTTCACAGTTCCTTTGATTTTGGTTAGGAAACAGACATGGATATCTTTCACTTTTCCAAAATTACTCTCCAAAGTATACATTGCAAACCCAATGAATTCAAAGATTAGGACAAAGACATCATCCATTTTATCAATATACTCTTCTTTCTTCCTTTTTTTTTTTGAGGGCACTAAATACCCAATTACACTGTGGACCTTCACATATTCCGTCATGATTAGAAAAAAAGCTGCTGTTAATTGTCCGTGAATTAATGCTTTCACTTTTGAGAGACTTCTCCACAGAGGCAAGATATGAAATAACATGCAGAATAGGGTGATTAGTAAAACTTCTCTAACACCTAGACTAAAATGAACAAAACAATAAGATTCAAAGGAGACCTTTGATGGGCGACTGTTCCGTTCCAGATACCAGTAATGTAACTGATGTGACCTGTTGCTGAAGGTGATGAGAGTAAGTGAACATAATTAATTGAGCATATTCCCCCACTCAGCAAAACAGTCCCAGTTGCCTGCAAAAGACATTTTGCACTTTTAATAGCATAATTGGTAAACAAGGCTATTCCACTGCCAAAAAAGTGCAAACGCACTGTTATGACCTTCTCGACACTGTTCACACACACAGGAGTACCCCCCAGGTCTGTGAGATAATTGCCCATCGAGTGAGCTAAAAAACTTGCCAAATTTCTGAACCCTCTGACTCATCTTCATAAGTAAAGTACAGTTTAATATTCCTCATTTTCCCAACCATTGTTCTATAGTGTGACCTTGCACGAGGCGACAAGCCACATGTAAGTTTTTGAAGACCCTTGGAAAAAAGACAAACAAACTTTCCAAAAAAGCTCATCCTTTTTCCAAGAAATGTACTGTTGTGGGTTCATCAGAGCATCTTACAGTATGTATTCTCTCTTGTATATTTGCAAATGATTCAAACTTTTCTCAGTTCAGATAAAGGGAGAACATTTACAAACATTTGGCTTCCTAAGGGTACTTTTCGTGCACAGATTCAAAACAACAGTGCTCCTACACAAATTTCATGATTTTTCAACAACTGATTCAACAATTTCTCCAATGTCACAAGCAGTTAAAACCTCAGCCATATGAATTTTAGCAATTCTAAACCGACAGTTCTAAAATGTCAAAATCCGTAAAATCAGTGACTTCATACACTGGTGCACAAACAAGTCTGCATAGTTACCTGTGTATTCAATGCTTGCAGTATTTCTCGTTTTAGCATAACAACTTTGCATCAAGCTCTGCTTTCTAATATACCCTAACTTAAAAAGATGATTGACAATGAAGAGCATGTACACACACACATGGAATAAATATATGGCAGTGATAACACTTTCAGCACAGGACTGTGGAAGTATTTTTTTCCTTTCTTTCTTCATATAAGAGGGGAAATGGGTGGCAGCATCGCAATTTGACCTGTCGGTGCAACTCCATAGTCATGAACAAAACTTTTTTTTTTGCTCATGCAGCCGCCCATAGAAACTGTCTATTCTACCCCCATGAAGTTTCTATAAGCTGTCCTGTTTTCTTTTCCAGTTGGCAAACTTCTTGATTTCCTGCGGGCACACTTGGGCCATGAAAGGTGTGATGGTAACTCAATAGCCCTGCTGGGTGAGTGGGGTGAAGGGAGCGCGGGTGGCGTTCAGACACAGGGGGATGATGATGCTCCACAGCAGGCGGAGAGAGAAACATATGAATATATACAGAGCAAAGAGAGGAAGATGTTTGAGAGCAGTAAAGGAAGGAACTGTGATGAGAAGGAACATCAAGTAATGAGGAATACAAAGATATGTAATATGATCAGAGTAGATGAATAATGATATATAAACAGCAGGATATAAACGAGTAATATCTGTGATCATAAAAGGTAAATTCACAAGAGAAAATTACATCTATCAGCAAAGACAACCATCATTCCACAGAGATCACAAAGAGTATCATAAACTTCAGTCTTTCTGGTAAAGCATAATCCTGAGATAAAGAATGGAAAATGACACCGTCATAGGAAATAAAATCAGTTACTTCAAATATTCTTTATCTCCTACTGTTAAGGGAACTAGAAATATGTGAGTACTGACCTACATGATGTAGGTAGAATGTGCAAGTGTAAAAAATAACAACAAAAATCACATCATCAGGTAGTTTTTCTATTAATATCACCTTTCAGAGAACTGCAGAAAGAAAATACCAGAATAAAGAGCAAAGGTTCACAAATCTACAGGCTTCCGAGCATCTCGACGGAATGGAAAATCATGGTTATCCGGTGGCTGTGTGAACACAGTGGCCCCAACAGGTTGCTCAGTTTGTATTCAAAAGGGAGGGTGTTTGCTCAAACCTGCTGAGGTCGTGCGGCAAGTGTGACCCCTCTGAGGTCAACTTACCCCCCTGAGAAACGGATCCCCAGCTATCAGGATTCAATTAGCACCAAGTTTAATCAGGCAATATATGATGCCATTTGTACAAGGGGGGGGGGGGGCAGAGAACTGAGATAACACCAGGTATGACCAGTGGCCATTCTCTGCTCAAGAAATATAATTGTAGGGTAAGAAACAGGTTTTCACCTCTTGACCATTTGTACTGAGTAGAATTTTCACCCTCAAACAGACTTGTCCCAAACTCAATGACCTTACCTCTATCTTAGCAAGAACGTTTCATAATAGATTTATAATGAAATATGTTGTCAAAAATCACATTACTTATTAGATTTAGAGCACTACACAGTCTTACAAGTACTATATGTATGAAACAATTTGAAGTGAGTCAAAGATCTCTGTTACGTCCTTATATCATCTAAACCTGATGGTTGTTGACTTATTAGACAGTTACAAATGTCCACTTTCAGGTGCATGAGTGTATAAACTGAGGTGTGCTAACATTTGTAGGGGCTATACTACCATTAACTCCTTGAAATGTATAACTTCAAGATGATGCCATACTATTCACCTTTCATTCCAAGCGATTAAAAAAAGGGTAAGCAAACAATAAATGGAACTGTTATAGTAATCATCATATTTATCGCAGTCAACACAGCATCAAAGAACTGCACCAAGATGTGCTTATATAGCAAGGACTAAAATGGTGATTCTGAAAGGGGGGGGGGGGTAAGTCAAATTAATACTGCATTGGCCTCTTTTTTCCACTTCTTTAAGAAGGAAAAACATCCTGCTTGTTTACTGGCATACAGCCATGTGGGATACACACTACACTCTCGGTGCCCACATGGTCCATGACGAGATCTGGAAGGGATGGACAGCGGCTTTAACCCAATATCACCTGTTCCCCTCTCCCTGCCACTTGCACGGCATAAGGACGCATCTGGAGATGAGTCCTCAAGACTTAATGATTAACACACTCACGCATACAGCATGAGGGGAAGGATTTTTTTTATATAGCATATAACGGCAGAAATGATAAAACAAATTATAAGGGGGGGGGGAGGCAAGGGCAATGATGCTCTCTGAAAGATGTATGGAATAGGAGTTGGCACAGGGTTCAAGAGGTGATGGCTACAGCTGGTTTAATGCTGAGTGTATCTGTGATGAGATGTTGCCAGGAGTGTGATCAGACACACTCGCCACGTTTTTCTCCCTGGAACACAAACTGGCAAGTCTGCAGACATCATTATCTTCCAGAGGGTAAAAGGTCTTTCGAGGAAGGAGGAGGAGGATTGGGGGGTGGGGGGGGGGGGGGGGGGCAGAAGAGGAACAGATGCACAAACAAACACACCATCATCCAAAAGCCTAATGAAAAGCCCTAACACCAGACCAAAATGCTGGTCTAGGCTAAGAGCTAGGGGAAAAAAAGTGATTATGATATCAAATCTTGATTCCCTTATGACTCTTTGGCATTCATTGGTATGTTCTTTCATAGAGTTTGACATACAGCAGGATTCCATCTTCTATATTTGTACAAAATCTGATGTTTTCTAACCTATCATACTATGCCAAAAAACAGAGAAGATTCGCAAGAGATTACCAAGAGGTATACAACTGCCAAAAAGAAAAGAAAGAAAAGAAAGAAAAGAAAAGAAAGAAAGAGGAATATGTCAAAAAGACAGCATGAAAGCATGACTGCCCTAGAGTCACATTTTTGTCTCTTACGAGTTCCATGCAAAGCACTTCTTATATCTGAATTTCCTTTGTTCACATTCTCCTTGTCAGACTCGCAAGAAGACATTTTAAAGCTTTCAGTACTACATGGAAGTATGCAAGTCTCCCAGTTTTCCCTCCTTTTCCATTCACCAGGTCATGTGACCTGGCAGACACAAGAGCCAAAGCAGTGAGGTGCAGTTGTTGATTGTGCATGTGTGTATTATGTGTGTTGCGCATGATGTGAGGGAAGAAAAAAAATGTGAGTAATATGGTAAACAACTTACAATGAACTTCAACAATCAATACTCCTCCTTGAGTCTTCCAATAAAGCAGCGAATCTACCTGGCTTTCACAAAAGGAACTCAAGTCTGTGCATGGACCGCCTACACATGTCTGATTTTTCACATATCTCTTCGGCATGAACAGGTACGTTCCAAGTTCAGTTCTAACGAACTTTGGACACTAAAGAGGATATATTTTGGGAGTATTGAATGAGAGCAATGTCATAAAAACCA